>NC_057801.1:207348654-207389762 GCF_018294505.1 Triticum aestivum
GGGGGAGGCCGGCCGGAGTAGGACGCGGGGGCGGCGGCCGGATCGGGGGACGGCTGAGGGATTCGATCTGGTGGTGTGAGCGTGTGAGTGTGAGTGAGGGGAGAGGGGTGGTGGGCGGGCCGGGGCGGGAGGAAGAGGTAGGCTTAGCAGCAGCGCGGGGGAGGGGGGCCAGCACTATAGCTAAAGCTGCAACGGGGGGCCGAGAGCGTGGCCCATTAGCAGTAGCGCTGGCCGTGAAATCCAGCGCTACTGCTAACGTGTGCTTGTAGCGTTGGTGCTGGTCGGCTCTACTGCTAAATAGCAGTAGCGAGGGGTATATAACCAACGCTACTGCTAAATGTCTACCTATAAGCATTTTCCTAGTAGTGTGGGAGCAAAAGTTCCCTTCTCGACCCACCTTTGGGTGTTTGGCTGAGTGCATGAAGAGTGCATGAGTCCACACTAGTAGGTTAACACAAATACACGAAGAGGGAACAACTATATTGAGATGAGAATGCAACCAAACACACCCACACACTTTGTGCTACAGTGACTGATCTGCACCGTCTGAGTTTGATCCAACAGTCATGTTGCGCCGAGACATGGACATGCCCATGCAGAGGGCGCCTAAACACCACCGAAGTCCCTCTGCTTCTCGAGGCCCATGATGTTGGTTATGCAGGGTGTAACCGCCCACAGAGCCCACTCCCGGTCGACGGGAGCCAGCTCGTCAAAGACGTCATCCAATGACACGAATGGATTCCGGTGACGGATCCCTGAAAGGATTCACCCGGCAATGGCGACGACAACCTGCAACCCCTCCTTGTCTAGCTCAGCCCCCACCATCGCGCGGAGACGACTCAGCTCCTCGGGGATATAGGTGAAGAAGGAGAACAGGTTAGGAAGCCGCAGCTCGTTGAAGTCGACCGGGTGGTCGAACGGGTTTAGCCCCACGGCTGGCATGGTCGTGCTGGCATGATGGTACGCATCGCGTAGCCACAACACGTGCGTGGCAACTTGGTTCACCAAGTGGCTGAGGCGATCCTAGACCTCGTCACGGTCGGCCCACTCGCGCTCCAGCCGGCTCCCCTGACGGCCTATCATATCTCCCGCTTTCTGCAGAAACGCCGGAGACGCCTCGAGCATCTTTGTGATGGACGCCTGCTGATACGTCTCCAATGTATCTATAATTTTTTATTGTTCCATGCTATTATATTACCCCTTTTGGATGTTTATGGGCTTTATTTTACACATTTATATCATTTTTGGGGCTAACCTACTAACCGGAGGCCCAACCCATATTGCTGTTTTTTGAATATTTCGGTATTTCGAAGAAAAGGAATATCAAACGGAGTCCAAACGGAATGAAACCTTAGGGAGCATGATTTTTGGAACGAACATGATCCCGAGAGCTTGGAGTGCAAGTCAAGAAGCTCCCAAGGGCCCCACGAGATAGCCCCCCCCCCTGTAGGGCGCGCCCCCTGTCTCGTGGGCCCCTCGGGCGGTCACCGACGTACTTCTTCCTCCTATATATACCTACGTACCCCGAAAACATCCAGGAGCACCACAAAACACAATTTCCACTGTCGTAACCTTCTGTATCCGCGAGATCTCATCTTGGAGCCTTCGCCGGCACTCTGCCGGACGGGTAATCAACCATGGAGGGCCTCTACATCAACATCCTTGCCCCTCCGATGAGTTGTGAGTAGTTTACCACAGACTTACGGGTCCATACACTACTAGGGAAAACCTTATACACAGAACTTTAGCATTAGCGTGGGTCAAAAAAGAAAGCTGGTGCTAAGTAGCAGTAGCGTGACTGAGGAAACCGCGCTACAGATAAAGATCTAGCAGTAGCGCGTCTGGCTGTAAACATGTTACTACTAAAATTCCCACGGCTTAGCCGATAGGCTACACATAGTAGTAGCGACCTATGACGAACCGCGCTACGGCTACTTTATTTGTAGCAGCGCGTTTTAATATAAACTCACTACTGCTAAAGGTTATAAAATTAAATCGAAAGAAAACAGAAAGGTAATTGAAAATGAAAGAAATAGAATAAGGTGAAAGGAAAAAAAATAAAATGTGAAGAAAACTAAATGAAAAAGGGGGAAAAAGAGAAAGGAGTAGCAGTAGCGTGTATAACAGAACGCGTTGCAGCTAAGATAGCAGCAGCGCTTTCCCTGGAACGCGCTACTGCTACTTCTGACTTAACCACGGGGTTCGTCCTTCCCCACGCGGCCACTTCCACCAAATCCAACTCTCTCCACTCTCGCCGCCACCGTCGCCCGTTGGCCGCCGCCGTCGCCCGTCGGCCGCCGCACGCTCTCCGCACCCTCTACACCGCCCTGATCCCAGATTCAACGCCGCCCCCGCCCCCGACCTCAACGCCGCCCCGGACGCCGCCCCCGACCCCGACCTCGACGCTGCCATCCGCCGCGCGCCCGAGACCCGACCCTGACCTCGACGCCGCCCTGCCCCTCCCTCGTCGCAGGCACCCGAGGTGAGCACGCCCGCTCCTCCCTCTCCCCTACCTCTGCCTAGGGTTTCTTTATATTTTAGTTGCATCAAATTAGTTAAGGTTCATGTAAGGGTGGAAACAAATCGGATGCGGATGCGGCTCAAATGATTTAGGGTTCATGTAAGGGTGAAAACGAATCAAATTTCTAAGATGAATCATAAAACGAGTAAAATTTGACCACTTATTTCACTTTATAGTTGGATAATTGAAATATCCGCTACCACTTTCCACCCCTATAGGTTCATCAAATTAGATGGTAATTAGGGCAGTAGTTCCTAGGTACTAATTAGTTAATAAGAACTAGGTACTAATTAGGTACTAGAATATTTTTATTTATAGTAAGTTTATTTTTAGTAAGAACTAGTTGAATTAATAGAACTAGTTAGTAAGAACTTGTTGCTATTTTTTAGTTAAAGCAATTTTTCCCGCCTTGACGTGGACGATGCCTATCCCACATCCTCGTCATCGAGTCGGCGGAGGACGACACCTGCTTGACCAGATCGGCCATGTCCGGGACTGGGCTCCGCCGGGGTGGTACTGGGAGGCGCTACCTACCGGGGGGCGCAGGTTGGTGAGGAGCTAGCCTGTCATTGACCCGAACCTTCTTTGGTGGCGGTCGCGTGGGCCAGTGACGATCCAGAGGCTCGATGACTCCGCGGAGGTGGTGCGTCACCGTGTCAGTGAGGAGGACGCGCACGTCCGTCGCTACTTGTTTGCGTTGGAGCACAGGTCGTTCTCCAATACCTGGGAGGTTCTCCGGGGATCTCACTGGAGCTATGATCCCGTGATGGTTCCTTCTCTATGGGTGTCCATGGCCCGCGCCGATACCCGTCGTGTGCTAGGGTTTTAGTTGTATTAGTGATGTTATATGTATGACACTATTCGGGATGTATTAGTGATAATATTCAACGATGTACGGACGCATGAGATGATTTACTTTTGCTTATTGAATGCATGCTAATTTGAGTCCTATAAGATATTTTGAAATGTATATGTTGTGTTGCTCAATATCCAAGTGGCTGGTCATGTTTGCAGGTTACACCTCCGAGTGGCCTATGTTTTGCCGGAGTGTTGATTCATTTCCGTTCCGACAAATTTCGGGCACTCGATATGTCCTATTTTAGCAAAGGTCATGCTAGATTTTTCCGTGAATTTTGGCATGACTTGTGCCAGAATATGTAGGAAATATCGAGTGCCCCGGATTTCTGTGTTGAGTATCCTGGTAGTTGTCTTTGATCGATTTTCAATTAATGTTTTAACTATGAACATAGGAAATGTCTGACGGCGAAAAGGATTTCGATATTTGCAAATACTGCAAAGACGAGCGCGGCCTGTGCGACGGATTCTTCCTAGATGATGATAGGTGCTACAGCATCAAGCTGGACGACAACTTCAAAGTGGATACAGTAAGTCACAACGACAAGTGTTTTTTTGTAATTAAGCATGACATCTGCTTCATTTGCTTCAACTTAATTTTTTACTATTCTACTAGCGTATCCCCTGCCATGCAAGAGTTTTTGTACTAGATAAGATAGGTTTCAGTCATACTACGGAGGAAAAGAAAGTTTACTTGAAGACCGAGCATGGTTATATTTTCCATGCAAAATTATACAATTCAGACGACTACACCTATTTTGGATGCAAAACATGGCGAGCACTATGCAAGACTTATGCATTTGAGCCTGATATGGTTATCACCTTTGATATTCGTCCGGAAGATGATATTGAAGGTAATACAGACATCTAGGTCGATGTGCAGACGCCTCTAGTTATACCATTATGTAAGTTTCTCAACCATATTTATGTCTTTGATATTGTTTATTCAAAAATAGTTGACAACTAATTTGTATTGTCAGCTTATTTCGGTGCAAGCAAACATGTCCAGCGCTTGGTAGACAGGACCGTATACTGTCCTGGGGCTGAACTCAACTGCGAGGAGCTCATTCATTATGTTTCATGGCTTGAGGATCTTGATACTGTCAAGACAAATTTTCTTCCTGCGTTTAGAAATGTTAGTACTGAAAATGAGCGACCAATAGTGTTCGTAATGAACTACGGTCACATCTATTTAGGAAGGATGGTAAGATTTTTACTATTTGTCCTCAGTGCATCTTTTCCATACATTATTTTTGAAGCTAAACTTCATTGCTAAGTATGTTACCATACGATGTTCTTCAACAGGGACTCCCAATGAATGTTGTGCCTTTTGGGATCGAGACTAAAGGTACCATGAGTATTATCAGCTTACGGCCAAGATATCCTACAGATTACTTTAGTGCATTCAAGATTAGCGACGGATGCTTAATAGTGCAAGACTGGACCAAATATGTGATGGGGGAGCGCAGAGAAGTACTAGGGGGCAGCAAACAGATGCGCTACCCATGATTAGGAGACAGGTTCATCTGCATGCTCCAGCTTGATCAAGGAGGAGAGCTATACATGTTTTATGTTATTTTACCTAAGAGAGAGCAGCAGGAGTGATTAGCCAGCTAGAAATGAGTTTGAGGATGATGATGTGCTACACTATTACTATGATGATAAAATAGCTAGTGTTGGTGGTAATGACTATGATGATTATTATTAGCTAGTGTTAGTGGTGATTAAATAAATACTATTGGTGGTAATGACTATGATGATGATTAAATAGCTTGTGCTGGCGGATTAGATTCAAGTGGTGGCAACATGTGGTGCACATTAAAAGTACTACTAGTCCAAACTAGATCAAGTTTGGATTAGTAGTATACTTTTGACATGCACCACATATTGCCTCCACTTGAACCTAATCCACCTTCATTTGACACACTGTTATGGACATAATGATGTAAACCTCATAACTGGTATTGTACCAATATTTGTACGATGGCGCATAAATACACTAAAAATAAAAAATAAAAAAGAATACTAGTAGCGATGGACAGAAAACACCCTACAAGTAGTTACCTTAGCAGTAGCGTGGTACTGAACAAACGCTGCAGCTATTTGTCCTAGCAGTAGCGCGTGCGGGCACGCGTTACTGCTAAGCAATAGGTGCAGCGCCTTATTAGTAGCGCGCCTACCCGCGCTACTAGTGAGCACAAAACCAGCGCCACTGCTAGGGTTTTCCCTAGTAGTGATAGTTATTAGCTAGATGGCTTCTTCTCTCTTTTTGGATCTCAATACAATGTTCTCCCCCTCTCTTGTGGAGATCTATTCGATGTAAACTCTTTTTGCAGTGTGTTTGTCGAGATCCGATGAATTGTGGGTTTATGATCAAGTTTATCTATGAATAATATTTGAATCTTCTCTGAATTCTTTTATGTATGATTGAGTTATCTTTGCAAGTCTCTTGAAATTATCAGTTTGGTTTGGCCTACTAGATTGGTCTTTCTTGCCATGGGAGAAGTGCTTAGCTTTGGGTTCAATCTTTCGGTGTCCTTACCTAGTGACAGAAAGGGTTGCAAGGCACGTATTGTATTGTTGCCATCAAGGATAACAAGATGGGGTTTATATCATATTGCATGTGTTTATCCCTCTACATCATGTCATCTTGCTTAATGCGTTACTCTGTTCTTATGAACTTAATACTCTAGATGCAGGCAGGAGTCGGCCGATGTGTGGAGTAATAGTAGTAGATGTAGGCAGGAGTCGGTCTACTTGTTATGGACGTGATGCCTATATACATGATCATGCCTAGATAATCTCATAACTATGCGCTTTTCTATGAATTGCTCGACAGTAATTTGTTCACCCACCGTAATACTTATGCTATCTTGAGAGAAGCCTCTAGTGAAACCTATGGCCCACGGGTCTATCTCGTATCATATTTGCTTTCAATCTATCTTTATTTGCATCTATATTATAAAATACCAAAAATATATTTATCTTATCATACAATCTTTATTAGATCTCACTTTCACAAGTGGCCGTGAAGGGATTGACAACCCCTTTATTGCGTTGGTTGCGAGTTCTCAGTTTGTTTGTGTAGGTGCGTGGGACTTTTGAGGAGCCTCCTACTAGATTGATACCTTGGTTCTCAAAACTGAGGGAAATACTTACGCTACACTTTGGTGCATCACCCTCTCCTCTTCGAGGAAAACCAACGCAAGCTCAAGACGTAGCAAGAAGGATTTCTGGCACCGCTGCCGGGGAGGTCTTTGCTCAAGTGAAGACATACCACGTACCCATCACAAACCCATCTCCCTCGCATTTACATTATTCGCCATTTGCCTCTCGTTTTCCTCTCCCCCACTTCACCCATGCCGTTTTATTTGCCTTCTCTTTCCCAATCTCCTCCTTTTTTTCGCATGCCTACTTTTGTGTGCTTGTTTGACCTTATGGCTGCGCCTAAGGGTCCTGACCACCTTCTCAGAAGGATGGATGAGATTGAATCAAATATTAGAAGCTTTATGAATTTGCAATTTGAGCATAATAATTTCTTTAGGAAAGAGCTTAAGGAACAAAAAAGTTTTTTGGGGTTTATGAACAAAGAGCTTGATGATATGAATAAAGAATTCTATGGTGTTAACGCTCAAATTACCCGGCTTGAGAATGATATAGCCAAAATTTCTGAAAAGCAAGCCACCTTAGTCAATAAGATGGCTGCTAAACCAGAAAAATTACATGAAAATAATGACGAGGATCTTAAAGTTATTGATGCGTCTCCAATTAGATCTATGTTTTGCAATATGAATTTTTATGATTATGGGAGTGATGATGAATCAACTTTGCCTAGAAGGCGTCCCAAAAATTCGGAGTCTTTAGATCTTGATGTTAAAGTTGGTAAAAGTGAGATTGGAGAATCCTCAACTTCTAATAATGTTGAACCCACTATCTCGGATTTCAAGGAATTTGATTATGATAGTTGTTCTTTAAAAGGTTGTATTTCCTTGTTGCAATCCGTTGTTAATTCTCCTCATGCTTATAGTAAAAATAAAGCTTTTACCAAACATATTGTTGCTGCCTTGATGCAATCTTATGATGAAAAACTTAATTTGGAAGTTTCTATACCTAGAAAACTTAATGATGAGTGGGAACCTACTATAAAGATTAGAATTAAAGATTATGAGTGTTTTGCTTTGTGTGATTTGGGTGCTAGTGTTTCCACGATTCCGATGATCTTGATGATTGCTCTTTAAATTTGCACCTTGCGGATTCCACAATTAAAAAGCCAATGGGAAGAATCAATGATGTTCTTATTGTTGCAAATAGAAATTTGGTGCCCGTTGATTTTATCGTTCTTGATATCGATTGCAATCTTTCTCGCCCTATTATTCTTGGTAGACCTTTCCTTAGAGCGATTGGTGGGATTATTGATATGAAGGAAGGGAATACTAGATTCCAATTTCCATTAAAGAAAGGCACGGAGCACTTTCCAAGAAAGAAAGTCAAATTACCTTATAAATCTATCATGCGTGCTACTTATGAATTTAGTGCCAAAGATGGCACTCGTTAGTTCTATCCTTGCTTTTATGCCTAGCTAGGGGCGTTAAATGATAACGCTAGTTGGGAGGCAACCCAATTTTCTTTATGTTTTTTGTTTTTGCTCCTGTTTAGTAATAAATCTTGCATCTATCTTCTGTTTAGATGTGTTTTTATCTTTTAATTAGTGTTTGTGCCAAGTAGAACCTATAGGATAACCTACAATGATAGTTGATTTGATTCTGCTGAAAAACAGAAACTTTGTGCGTGTGAATATAATTTTGTTAAATCACAGGAACGTGATTTTGCTTTGATTCTTTTTGCTGCTGTTCAATAAACAAATTTTACAGGACTTCCTATTTTGGTAGGATTTTTAGAGTTCCAGAAGTTTGCGTTAGTTACAGATTGCTACAGACTGTTCTGTTTTTGACAGATTCTGTTTTTCGTATGTTGTTTGCTTATTTCAATGCATCTATGGCTAGTAATTCCGTCTATGAACCATAAAGAAGTTGTAGTACAGTAGGTTTAACACCAAATTAAATAAAGCATGAGTTAACTGCAGTACCTTATGTGGTGGTTTTGTTTTCTTTCACTAACGGATCTTATAAGATTTGCTGTTGATTTTTGTGTTGTGAAGTTTTCAAGTTTTGGGTAAAGCTTTTATGGACTATGGAATAAGGAGTGGAAAGAGACTAAGCTTGGGGATGCCCATGACACCCCAAGATATTCAAGGATAGCCAAAAGCCAAAGCTTGGGGATGCCCCGGGAAGGCATCCCCTCTTTCGTCTTCGTTCATTGGTAACTTTACTTGGAGCTATATTTTTATTCGCCACATGATATGTGTTTTGCTTGGAGCGTCATGTATTATATTAGTCTTTGATTTTTAGTTTACCACAATCATCCTTGCTGTACACACCTTTTGGGAGAAGCCTATTTGATTAGAATTTGCTAGAATACTCTATTTGCTTCACTTATATCTTTTGAGCTTGATAGTTTTTGCTCTAGTGCTTCACTTATATCTTTTAGAGCACGGTGGTGTCTTAATTTTGAAGAAATTGCTAGTCTCTCATGCTTCACTTATATTATTTTGAGAGTCTTTTGAACAGCATGGTATTTGCTATTATCATAAAGTTGGTCCTAGAATGATGAGCATCCAAGTTGGGTATAATAAAAACTATCATAGAAAGTGAATTGGATGTTATGATCAATTTGATACTTGATAATTGTTTTGAGATATGAAGGTAGTGATATTAAAGTCATGCTAGTTGGGTGATTATGAATTTAAAGAATGCTTGAGTTGAAGCTTGTGATTCCCGTAACATGCATGTATGGTGAACCGCTTTGTGATGAAGTTGGAGCACAACTTTATTATTGATTGTCTTCCTTATGAGTGGCGGTCGGGGACGAGCGATGGTCTTTTCCTACCAATCTATCCCCCTAGGAGCATGCGCGTAGTGCTTTGGTTTTTGATGACTTCTAAAATTTTGCAACAAGTCTATGAGTTCTTTTGATTAATGTTGAGTCCATGGATTATACGCACTCTTTCACCCTTCCACCATTGCTAGCCTCTCTTGTATCGTGCAATTTTCGCCGGTACTATACACCCACCATTTACCTTCCTCAAAACCGCCACCATACCTACCTATTATGGCATTTCCATGGCCATTCCAAGATATATTGCCATGCAACTTTCCACCGTTCCGTTCATATGACATGCATTACTTTTGTCATATTGCTTTTTGCATGATCATGTAGTTGACATTGTATTTGTGGCAAGGCCACCTTCATAATTTTCATATGTGTCGCTCTTGATTCATTGCATATCCCAGTACACCGCCGGAGGCATTCATATAGAGTCATATCTTGATCTAGCTTTGAGTTGTAAATCCATAAAAGTGTGATGATCTTCATTATTAGAGCATTGTCCTAGTGAGGAAAGGATGATGAAGACTATGATTCCCCCACAAGTCGGGATGAGACTTCGGACTTTACAAAAAGAAAAAAAAAGAGAAAGGCCAAAAAGAAAAAAAAACGGGCCAAAGAAAAAGAAAAAAGAGAAAAAAAGAGAAAATAAAAAAATAAAAAAATAAAAAAATAAATGAGAGAAAATGAGAGAAAAAGAGAGAAGGGACAATGCTACTATCTCTTTTTCCACACTTGTGCTTCAAAAATAGCACCATGATCTTCATGTTAGAGAGTATCATATGTTGTCACTTTCATATACTAATGGGAATTTTTTATTATAGAACTTGGCTTGTATATTCCAATGATGGGCTTCCTAAAAGTGCCCTAGGTCTTCGTGAGCAAGCAAGTTGGATGCACCCCACTTAGTTTGTTTTGTTGAGCTTTCATATATTTATAGCTCTAGTGCATCCATTGCATGGCAATCCCTACTCACTCACATTGATATTTATTAATGGGCATCTCCATAGCCCATTGATACGTCTAGTTGATGTGAGACTATCTTCTCCTTTTTTGTCTTCTCCACAACCACCATTCTATTCCACATATAGTGCTATGTCCATGGCTCACGCTCATGTATTGCGTGAAAGTTGAAAAAGTTTGAGATTATTAAAGTATGAAACAATTGCTTGGCTTGTCATCGGGGTTGTGCATGATTAAATACTTTGTGTGATGAAGATAGAGAAACAGCCAGACTATATGATTTTGTAGGGATAACTTTCTCTAGCCATGTTATTTTGAGAAGACATGATTACTTTGATTAGTATGCTTGAAGTATTACTCTTTCTTATGTCAATATGAACTTTTATTTTGTATTCATTTGGATCTGAACATTCATGCCACAATAAAGAAAATTACATTATGAATTATGCTAGGTAGCATTCACATCAAAATTTTCTTTTTTTATCATTTACCTACTCGAGGACGAGCAGGAAATAAGATTGGGGATGCCTGATACGTCTCCAACGTATCTATCATTTTTTATTGTTCCATGCTATTATATTACCCCTTTTGGATGTTTATGGGCTTTATTTTACACATTTATATCATTTTTGGGACTAACCTACTAACCGGAGGCCCAACCCATATTGCTGTTTTTTTGCCTATTTCAGTATTTCGAAGAAAAGGAATATCAAACGGAGTCCAAACGGAATGAAACCTTCGGGAGCGTGATTTTTGGAACGAACATGATCCGGAGAGCTTGGAGTGCAAGTCAAGAAGCTCCCGAGGGCCCCACGAGATAGAAGCCCCCCCCTATAAGGCGTGCCCCTGTCTTGTGGGCCCCTTGGGCGGCCACCGACGTACTTCTTCCTCCTATATATACCTACGTACCCCGAAAACATCCGGGAGCACCACGAAACGCAATTTCCACCGCTGTAACCTTCTGTATCCACGCGATCTCATCTTGGAGCCTTCGCCGGCACTCTGCCGGAGGGGCAATCAACCACGGAGGGCCTCTACATCAACATCCTTGCCCCTCCGATGAGTTGTGAGTAGTTTACCACAGACCTACGGGTCCATCGTTATTAGCTAGATGGCTTCTTCTCTCTTTTTGGATCTCAATACAATGTTCTCCCCCTCTCTTTTGGAGATCTATTCGATGTAAACTCTTTTTGCGGTGTGTTTGTCGAGATCCGATGAATTGTGGGTTTATGATCAAGTTTATCTATGAATAATATTTGAATCTTCTCTGAATTCTTTTATGTATGATTGAGTTATCTTTGCAAGTCTCTTCGAATTATAAGTTTGGTTTGGCCTACTAGATTGGTCTTTCTTGCCATGGGAGAAGTGCTTAGCTTTGGGTTCAATCTTGCGGTGTCCTTACCCAGTGGCAGAAAGGGTTGCAAGGCACGTATTGTATTATTGCCATCGAGGATAACAAGATGGGGTTTATATCATATTGCATGTGTTTATCCCTCGACATCATGTCATCTTGCTTAATGCGTTACTCTGTTCTTATGAACTTAATACTCTAGATGCAGACAGCAGTCGGTCGATGAGTTGTGTAATAGTAGTAGATGCAGGCAGGAGTCGGTCTACTTGTTATGGACGTGATGCCTATATACATGATCATGCCTAGATAATCTCATAACTATGCGCTTTTCTATCAATTGCTTGACAGTAATTGGTTCACTCACCGTAATACTTATGCTATCTTGAGAGAAGCCTCTAGTGAAACCTATGGCCCTCGGGTCTATTTCTTATCATATTTGCTTTTAATCTATCTTTATTTGCATCTTTACTTTTTGCATCTATATTAAAAAATACCAAAAATATATTTATCTTATCATACTCTCTTTATTAGATCTCACTTTCGCAAGTGGCGGTGAAGGGATTGACAACCCCTTTATTGCGTTGGTTGCGAGTTCTCAGTTTGTTTGTGTAGGTGCGTGGGACTTTTGAGGAGCCTCCTACTGGATTGATACCTTGGTTCTCAAAACTGAGGGAAATACTTACGCTACACTTTGCTGCATCACCCTCTCCTCTTCGAGGAAAACCAACGCAAGCTCAAGACGTAGCACCTGCCGATTTTGAAGCTCCGTGAACTCCCGCACATAACGCAGGAGCATGGCACTCCTCTCCTCCTTGAGCTCACAGAGCTCCATGTCCTTAGCCCTGAGCTCCGCAGTCTTGGCCTGGAGCTCCCGTGTCAGGCGCCTCACCTTGGACTCCGTGATCTGCTGCGCCGCCATGGCACCAGGTAGAAGCAATGGGGAGAGGAAGCAAAGGGGCGAAACGGCTGAAAGGCAATGCAATCTACGGGTAGGCGGAGGGAGCCAGCCGTGGAGCGGGGAATCTTTTGGTTTTCACCATGGTAAAACACCAGTCGACGACTTCTCACATCAGGGAGCAGTGGGTTTTACAGGTGGAGTCATCGTGACTAATTGCTGCCGCGCCTGCTCCCGTGAATCAAAAATTAAAAATTCTGCCGCGCCTGCTCCCGTCAATCAAAAAATTAAAATCCTGCCGCACCCAAACACCAGAGCAATGCCGTGGTGGATATTTGAATTTACCTGCCGTCAAGTAGATAAAAAAGGGTGAAAAAACAAATGTGGTGGCGGCCTAGCTAATCGGTCGAACTAGCCCAGCTAGCTAGCCACCGTGCTTCACTGATGTACTCGGCAAGAAAGGTTGTCTTTCATGATTTGACGAATCATTTACATGCTTCGGCGCTATGACCGAGGACGACCCAGAAAATGCGCGGTAGGGCGTCCCAAGACATGAAGAATATATGTGTGCAGCACCCGGGAGGACCCCAAAACCACGCGGTAGGGTGTGCCACGTCTCGGCACGGAGGAAAATTGTGTGTGTAAAAATATACCGTATCAGACATAGTACCTATGGTTCGACCTCGGGACCCAGCCAGTCGGTCGAAAACACCCCACTAGCCACACAACTTCATCATGCTAACGTGGCACGGAGGATAGGTGTGGTTAGCTCTGTCTCGACCAGCCACAACATCTCTTGTTCTAGGCGATTCTTCTATTTTCCAAGCTTTTTTAGTTATAATAACACCACGGCAAGCTAGCGCCACTCTTCATGTGTGCCTGTTCACAGGTTAGACGATGGGGAGATGAGAGAGATCGCAGACCTGGGACCCACCAGTAAGTGAGTCAACGGTCATGCACGTGTTGACGAGGCACTCCCTCTACTCTACTCAACGTAATACTGTATAAAATCAAGTTATGGGACAAAGCCAACAACCATTATTGTTTCAGGCTATCGACTTACGCTTTGTAGTCCAGGTTGCCTGTTCGAATCTCGTCTTTCAGATTTGTTAGTTTTAGGTCCAAATTTGATTAATGACAAGTGGGACCCTCGTGTGTTGTTCCGATATTTCAGTGTAGGATGGTTTTTTTTAACAAACACTTTGCCCGGTTAGACAAGTAACGGCACGAGTTACATGTATTTTGCATGTTTACGAAAAAAATGACAGCGGCATAGAATATCACATCCACCCTGTAGCTTAGATGCTATGGTGTTACGAGTTTTTACATCGTTGGAAGTGAGATCCAATGGCTTGGGAGTAGTCTTTGTAATTATGCGCAATTTCCAAACTCTCCAAAGGTTTTTTTCCAAATAAAACATTCAGGCCTCATGTGTGTCGCCGCATCTTGGATCCAACGGCCCCCCGTTGCTCATATTAGGTGCTCCCGTAGCTTAATTACCTGCTATGGTGATACGAGCATCTAGGTCGTATGATCAGTGATCAGATGGCACATGCGTAGTACTTGTACTTCCTGCGCAATTCCTAAACTCTCTCAGATGTATATTGCAAAACATTCAAACCTCCTACTGTGTCTCCGTGAACTCATATCACCATAGAATCTATGGTGTGGGAGCACCTCATATTCTCCCGTGCGAGAAAACATAAGCTGCTCTCGCTGCTTGGATGCTACGGTGATACGAGCTTTGAGGTCGTTTGATCTGAGATCCAATGGCATCTGAGCAGTCTTTGTGCTTGTAAGCAGTGGCCGAACTCTTTGGGGGCTTTTATGCAAAAAAACATTCAAACCACCGAGGAGTTGTTGGGTCACAAATCCAACGGCTTCGAAGAGCTTGTATCACCAAGGCATCTAAGGTGTGGTAGCACATGATATTCTTACATACAGGAGAATATGATGTCCTTCATCTTAGATGCTACAGTGATACGAGCTTCGAGGTCGTTGGATATGGGATCCAAGGGCATGTGAGTAGTTTTTGTACAAATTGTGTGCAATTCTCAAACTCATCAAGGTTTCCTATAAAAATATTAAGACATCATGTGAGCTGCTATATCTCAGATCTACAAGCTCCAAGCAACTCGTATCAGCATATAGCATCTAAGGTATGGGGGCACATGATATTCTCCCGGGGAGGAGGGGTGGGGTGCACAACCAATCGGTGTTTGGGAGGGTGGGGACAAATATAATCTAAAAAGCGCTAAACAGAGCTTCACAATTTTATCTAAAGTCGAGGGGTAGACCCTTGATAATCATAGCTCTGCCTAAACACAACATTTGCATGTACTGTAGTACTAGACTTAATATTCATGTTTCAGTTTCCTCTTCATTTTAAATATTGAATTGAGGACCATGCATGTATTACATTTTACTCCCTCGTTCCTAAATATTAGTCTTTTTAGAGATTTCAAATGGACTGGCATATATGGATGTATATAGACATATTTTAGAGTGTAGATTCGTGCATTTTGCTCCGTATGTAGTCACTTGTTGAAATCTCTAAAATACTAATATTTAGGAACATAAGGAGTATTTTTGAATTCGTGTCATACATGCATGGTTTGGAAAAATAGATGCACTATACTTATTGGATTGTTGTTGTGTTCGTGTGTCTGTGTGTGCGCGCGCGTGTGTGTGGTCATATGCTTGATACATTCAAAGTTTTCCCACCTCTATATTTTTCATCTTTTAAATTTGAATTTGCAATGAAAAACTTACTAGGGATACCATGAAATGTGAAATCCACGTTGAGATCACTATATCACAAACTCACTCTAGTTCAACAACTCGTCATAAATAAATTACCACGTTGAGATTAGTATTTGCAAGGAAAATACGGGCATTGTAATACACATAGATTTGTTCGGCAATTTAAAAGATTCCTTTCGTATTCTCGAATGGTAGGACCCAACGGCGTACCAGCCAGACCCTGGCTTGTGTTGATCCTAAAAAAAGGGCTCGTGTCCTTCTGGTGGCGTGCATGGTATGCACATTAGGAAACCCCATCCAATCGAGCCTCCGCATTTCGAGTCGAAATATCTGGCGGCCAGAATTCCAGCCCTAGGAAATTCCCCTCATGTCCCCGGTCCATAATGGTCCATAATGACTACCGATGAACAACTGAGGGATGCTTTAGCAACTAGACAAGGTTACCTACCGTGCCCAAACGCCGCCCGAACTAGGTATCCACACATCACTCCCTTGTGCATTGTTCTGACGATGTTTGGATATAATTTCACTGCTCTCTTAGCATACACGCCTAAGCAACTCCGACTTTAACTCTTATTTCTTCTGGAGATATCATCTGAAACAAGCAAAACCATTTTTTAGCGAAGCATGACGGCGCTATGGGATTTGTTACACATCCTGCACACCCATATAACCTTGTAAGTATTTGTCCTCCTGTACAACAGCAAGGTCGATTACTCTTATTTGATCAACCATTCGCCGTGTCAAAAATGTAGAGGGGGATGCAAGGAGCACAAGGCCTGCACATCCAAGCAAGTGGTAACATGGACTTGTACATGGAACATCCCAAGCACAAGCAGAGCTGTAGTGAGCCTGTACAATGAGCTTGCGTAAGTCCCTGCATTTCATTTAATTCATACTAGCATTCATGTATGATTTGTGTGCAGTGGCGGATCCATGAATTCAAGTTACCAGGGGCGAGAATTTAACTTAAAAAATACGAAGGCACTTGCACTCAGGAAATCAACGTAACTTGAGAAATGTGAAGCTACATGCACTTTGAAAACCAGCTAATGATCCAAAGTAGTTCAGATCATAAACACTAAATGATGCAAGCACCAAAAAACAAAAAATGCAACATGGTGTACAAGGACTACAAACATGGTCTGCACCTGCTTGATATTCGTTCTCTGGCTGAAAATATCGAAGTGTAATTGCACCTATAACCAGTGGGCAAACTACATATCAATATATCTACCCTGCACAAGTATGCCAATAGTTTCAAACAACAGATTAGATAACTATTTATGCTACGTTGTCATGATACGGGGACTTTCTGGTAGATGGCCTCGACATTCCTCAAGCCATGAAAATGCACTATAATTTGCTTGTCATCAATGCCTACAAATCTCTATGTCTCTCTCAACATAGCAGATCATAATTAGACACTAAATCCTTCAATGGGAGCTTGTAAAATGCTCGCATTAGATCCCTCATTAGACACTATATGTTCATCACCAGGAGCATGTAAATGTTTGCATCAAATCCTTCATTAGCAGTCTGTTCATTAGACACTTCAGGCTCAAGAATAACATGAGCTTGTATGTTTGCACCGGAAACTTGATTAGATACATCAGATTCAGTCAGTTCAGTATTGATTTGGGGGTTATAAAATAAGCAGAAATTGGTTTCATTTTCTCATATATTCCCTACATAAAAGTAGTTTCACAACACCGTCAGGTTTAATTATTGGCCAGAAATTGAACAGTTGAGTTAGATATAACCAGGGATGTGATGTACCTGCTCGTCCCGCATGCTACTCTTGCAAGCTGCGAGTATCCATTTGCGCAAGCTCGATGCCATGCCCGTGCTGCCACCGCTGCCTCCCACGCAGGCCACACCCAGGGTTGGATTTTCATCTTCTTGTCCTTCTGCTACCTCTTGAGCACTACGTTGGATTTCCCCGAAGAGGAGAGGATGATGCAGCAAAGTAGTGTAAGTATTTCCCTCAGCTTTTGAGAACCAAGGTATCACTCCAGTAGGAGACCACGCACAAGTCCCTCGTACCTACACAAAACGATAACTACTCACAACCAACGCGATTAGGGGTTGTGAATCCCTTCACGGTCACTTACGAGAGTGAGATCTGATAAAGATGATAAATAATATTTTTGGTATTTTTGATAGATAGATGCAAAGTGAAAAGTAAAAGGCAAAGTAAAAATAAAGGAAGTAAATAAAGTAATGGAGATTGCTATGATGAGAATAGACCCGGGGGCCATAGGTTTCACTAGTGGCTTCTCTCAAGAGCATAGATATTCTACGGTGGGTGAACAAATTACTGTTGAGCAATTGACAGAATTGAGCATAGTTATGAGTATATCTAGGTTATGATCATGTATATAGGCATCACGTCCGAGACAAGTAGATCGAAACGATTTTGCATCTACGACTATTACTCCACTCATCGACCGCTATCCAGCATGCATCTAGAGTGTTAAGTTAAAAACAGAGTAACGCCTTAAGCAAGATGACATGATGTAGAGGGATAAATTCATGCAATATGATAAAAAAACCCATCTTGTTATCCTCGATGGCAACAATACAATACGTGCCTTGCTGCCCCTTTTGTCACTGGGAAAGGACACCGCAAGATTGAACCCAAAGCTAAGCACTTCTCCCATTGCAAGAACTACCAATCTAGTTGGCCAAACCAAAAAGGATAATTCGAAGAGACTTGCAAAGATAACTCAATCATACATAAAAGAATTCAGAGAAGATTCAAATATTTTCCATAGATAATACTGGATGATAAACCCACAATTCATCGGTCTCAACAAACACACCACAAAAAGAAGATTACATCGAATAGATCTCCATGAGAGAGGGGGAGAACATTGTATTGAGATCCAAAAAGAGAGAAGAAGCCATCTAGCTACTAGCTATGGACCCGAAGGTCTGAAGTAAACTACTCACACTTCATCGGAGGGGCTATGGTGTGTAGAAGCCCTCCGTGGTGGATGCCCCCTCCGGCGGAGCTCTGGATCAGGCCCCAAGATGGGATCTCGTGGATACAGAAGGTTGCGGCGGTGGAATTAGGTTTTTGGCTCCTGTTCTGATCGTTTGGGGATATGTAGGTATATATAGGTGGAAGGAGTACGTCGGTGGAGCAGCAGGGGGCCCACGAGGTAGGGGGCGTGCCCTCCACCCTCTTGACCGCCTCTGGCACTTCTTGGAGTAGGGTCCAAGTCTCTTGGATCACCTTCGGTGAGAAAATCACGTTCCCGAAGGTTTCATTCCGTTTGGACTCCGTTTGATATTATGTTTCTTTGAAACACTGAAATAGGCAAAAAACAACAATTCTGGGTTGGGCCTCCGGTTAATAGGTTAGTCCTAAAAATAATATAAAATTGGAAAATAAAGCCCAATATAGTCCAAAACAGTAGATAAAGTAGCATGGAGCAATCAAAAATTATAGATACGTTGGAGACGTATCAGGCATCCCCAAGCTTAATTCCTGCTCATCCTCGTGTAGGTAAATGATAAAAAGAGAATTTTTGATGCGGAGTGAAACTTTGGCATAATTTCAATGTAAATCTTCTTAATTGTGATATGAATATTTAGATCCGAAAGATTCAAGACAAAAGTTCATATTGACACAAAAATAATAATACTTCGAGCATACTAATCAAAGCAATCATGTCTTCTCAAAATAACATGGCAAAAGAAAGTTCATCCCTACAAAATCATATAGTTAGGCTATGCTTCATTTTCATCACACAAAGATGTCCCCAACTTCTATACCCCCGATGACAAGCCAAGCAATTGTTTCATACTTAAATAATCTCAAACTTTTTCAACCTTCACGCAATACATGAGCGTGAGCCATGGATGTAGCACTATGGGTGGAGTAGAATATGATGATGGGGATTGTGTGGAGAAGACAAAAAAGGAGAAAGTCTCACATTAACGAGGATAATCAACGGGCTATGGAGATGCCCATCAATTGATGTCAACATGAGGAGTAGGGATTGCCATGCAACTGATGCACTAGAGCTATGAATGCTCAACAAAAGAAAACTAGTGGGTGTGCATCCAACTTGCTTACTCATGAAGACCTAGGGCATTTGAGGAAGCCCGTCGTAGGAATATACAAGCCAAGTTCTATAATGAAATATTCCCACTAGTATAAAAAGACAACTTATGAGACTCACTACATGAAGAACGAGGTGCTACTTTGAAGCACAAGATATGAGACTCACTACATGAAGAACACGGTGCTACTTTGAAGCACAAGTGTGGAAAAAGAGATAGTAGCATTGCCCTTTTTATTTATTTATTTTTTCCTTTTTTGGGCCTTTCTTTTTTTTGGCCTTTCTTTTTTTTCTTTTTGGGCAATGCTCTAATAATGATGATCATCACACTTCTATTGATTACAACATAAGGATTACAACTCGAAACTTAGAACAAGATATGACTCTATATGAATGCCTCCGCCGGTGTACCGGGATGGTGCAATGAATCAAGAGTGACCTGTATGAAAAATAATGCATGGTGGCCTTGCCACAAATACGATGTCAACTACATGATCATGCAATGGCAATATGACAAAAGTAATGTATGTCATGACGAAGATGATGGAAGTTGCATGGCAATATATCTCAGAATGGCTATGGAAATGCCATGATAGGTAGGTATGGTGGCTGTTTTGAGGAAGATAAAAGGAGATTTATATGTGATAGAGAATATCGTATCACGGGGCTTGGATGCACCGGCGAAGTTTGCACCAACTCTCAAGGTGAGAAAGGGCGATGCACGGTACCGAAGAGGCTAGCAAAGGCGGAAAGGTGAGAGTGCGTATAATCCATGGACTCAACATTAGTCAAAAGAACTCATATACTTATTGCAAAAATTTATAAGTCATCAAAAATCAAGTACTACGCGCATGCTCCTAGGGGGATAGATTGGTAGGAAAAGACCATCGCTCGTCCCCGACCGCCACTCATAAGGATGCACAAGCCAGGTACACTTCATGTTTCAAATTTGTTACACAACTTTAACCATACGTGCATGCTACGGGACTTGCAAACTTCAACACAAGCATTCTTTGAATTCATAATTACCCAACTAGCATGACTTTGATATTATCACCTCCATATCTCAAAACAATTATCAAGCATCAAACTTATCTTAGTATTCAACGCACTCAAAAGAAAGTTTCACATATCTTGAACACCAAGTATATTAACATTAAGCAAATTACCATGCTATTAACGACTCTCAAAATAATCTAAGTGGAGCATGAGAGATCAATAGTTTCTTTAAAACAAATCCACCACCATGCTCTAAAAGATATAAGTGAAGCACTGGAGCAAAAATTATCACGCTCAAAAGATATAAGTGAAGCACTATGAGCAAAACTATCAAGCTCAAAAGATATAAGTGAAGCACATAGAGTATTCTATCAAATTCCAATTCATGTATGGCTCTCTAAAAAGGTGTGTACAGCAAGGATGATTGTGGTAGACAAACAAGAAAATACACAAATAATACAAGACGCTCCAAGCAAAACACATATCATGTGGTGAATAAAAATATAGCTCCAAGTAAATTACCGATGGAAGTGGACGAAAGAGGGGATGCCTTCCGGGGCATCCCCAAGCTTTGACTTTTTGGTGTCCTTGGATTATCTTGGGGGTGCCATGGGCATCCCCAAGCTTAGGCTCTTGCCACTCCTTGTTCCATAATCCATCAAAAGAATTCACCCAAAACTTGAAAACTTCACAACACAAAACTCAACAGAAATCTCGTGAGCTCCGTTAGAGAAAGAAAACAAAAGACTACTTCAAGGTACTGTGATGAACTCATTCTTTATTTATATTGGTGTTAAACCTACTGTATTCCAAATTATCTATGGATTATAAACTAATTTACTAGCCATAGATTCATCAAAATAAGCAAACAACACACGCAAAACAGAATCTGTCAAAAACAGAACAGTCTGTAGCAATCTGTAACTAACGCAAACTTCTCGAACTCTAAAAATTCTACCAAAATAGGAAGTCCTGGAAAATTTGTTTGTTGAACAGAATAAAAAGGAATCAATTCAAAAGCATGTTCCTGTGATTTAACAAAATTATATTCGTGCGTGCAAAGTTTCTGTTTTTCAGCAGAATCAAATCAACTATCATCGTAGGTTATCCTATAGGTTCTACTTGGCACAAACACTAATTAAAACATAAAACCACATCCAAAAAGAGGCTAGATGGATTATTTATTCCTAAAGAGAAGCAAAAACAAAAAACACAAAATAAAATTGGGTTGCCTCCCAACAAGTGCTATCGTTTAACGCCCCTAGCTGGTCATAAAAGCAAGGATAGATCTAGGTAGTGCCGTAGTAATAAGATAGATCGGTGAAACTCATTTCATATTCTCTACGTTTGGTAGCAAGTTTTCTTTGAGGCAAGCAAAAGTAATCAAAAGGGCTAAATTTAATAGGGCAAAAATCCCCAAGCTCAATTTTAGGAGGTATAGGTTCCACTTTCGCCCCTTCATAATGCACAATCAATTCATCATTATAAGCGTTCTTTTGACAGAACCTTGTGAGTCTACTCTCAAGAGAGTATCCTAACTCATTATTTCGAATAGCCAAATCATCATTAAGTTCAGAGATTCTATCAATTAAAATATTGGTTGGCACCTTTTTTCTAAGGTTTTCACTGAAAGCAACATAGTCAAGAGATTGAAAATGCATAATTTCTTCTTGATCAAAGAGGATAGATTCTATGGGAGGACGGCCGGCGTCCACCCTATAATGCGCAAAGATTCCTTTGGCCTCTTTTATTATAAATATGAATTCATGAGCCAAAAAGATAGTAGCAGCACGCTTAATAGAGGAGTGTTCGATATTAGAAAATTCTAGGAAAATCCTTTGTATAGAAGGGTGCATATGCATAAATTGCCTTTCAAGTTCGACGATAAGCATGGCAATGGCGTCCGCAAGACTACTAGTTCTATGAAGAATAGAACTGCCCATAGAGGGCAAAGCACCGGCACAAGTAAAGAAATCTTGAATAACTCCTTTTCCACTAATATTACCACTACCGATTCAAAATCTTTTTGTATGATAGGTAGGGGATTCTTCAGCAGGAGCTTTAGAATTTTCCATGATGTTATTATCGCCCATGTCGGCAATAATTTCCCCAATTTCAGACATAACAACAAGCAAGAAAACTAACACACGAGCAAACAGAAAGGCAACGAGAAAAGGCAAAACGGGAAAGAGAGGAGGAGATTGGGAAAGAGAGGGCAAATAAAATGGCAAGGGTGAAGTGGGGGAGAGGAAAACGAGAGGCAAATGGCAAATAATGTAATGTGAGAGATAGGGATTGCGATGGGTACTTGGTATTGTTGACTTGCTTGCATGAGCCTCCCCGGCAAAGGCGCCATAAATTCTTCTTGCTACCTCTTGAGCACTGCGTTGGATTTCCCCGAAGAGGAGAGGATGATGCAGCAAAGTAGCATAAGTATTTCCCTCAGTTTTTGAGAACCAAGGTATCAATCCAGTAGGAGACCACGCACAAGTCCCTCGTACCTACCCAAAACGATAGCTACTCGCAACCAACGCGATTAGGGGTTGTCAATCCCTTCACGGTCACTTACGAGAGTGAGATCTGATAGAGATGATAAATAATATTTTTGGTATTTTTGATAGATAGATGCAAAGTGAAAAGTAAAAGGCAAAGTAAAAAAATAAAGCAAGTAAATAAAGTAATGGAGATTGATATGATGAGAATAGTCCCGGGGGCCATAGGTTTCACTAGTGGCTTCTCTCGAGTGCATAGATATTCTATGGTGGGTGAACAAATTACTGTTGAGCAATTGATAGAATTGAGCATAGTTATTAGTATATCTAGGTTATGATCATGTCTATAGGCATCACGTCCGAGACAAGTAGATCGAAACGATTCTGCATCTACTACCATTACTCCACTCATCGACCGCTATCGAGCATGCATCTAGAGTATTAAGTTAAAAATAGAGTAACGCCTTAAGCAAGATGACATGATGTAGAGGGATAAATTCATGCAATATGATAAAAACCCCATCTTGTTATCCTCGATGGAAACAATACAATACGTGCCTTGCTGCCCCTTCTATCACTGGGAAAGTACACCGCAAGATTGAACCCAAAGCTAAGCACTTCTCCCATTGCAAGAACTACCAATCTAGTTGGCCAAACAAAAAAGGATAATTCAAAGAGACTTGCAAAGATAACTCAATCATACATAAAAGAATTCAGAGAAGATTCAAATATTTTCCATAGATAATACTGGATCATAAACCCACAATTCATCGGTCTCAACAAACACACCGCAAAAAGAAGATTACATCGAATAGATCTCCACGAGAGAGGGGGGGAACATTGTATTGAGATCCAAAAAGAGAGAAGAAGCCATCTAGCTACTAGCTATGGACCCGAAGGTCTGAAGTAAACTACTCACACTTCATCGGAGGGGCTATGGTGTTGATGTAGAAGCCCTCCATGGTGGATGCCCCCTCCGGCGGAGCTCCGGAATAGGCCCCAAGATGGGATCTCGTGGATACAGAAGGTTGCGGCGGTGGAATTAGGTTTTTGGCTCCTGTTCTGATCGTTTGGGGATACGTAGGTATATATAGGAGGAAGGAGTATGTCGATGGAGCAGCAGGGGGCCCACGAGGTAGGGGGCGCACCAAGCGGGCGCCCTCCACCCTCGTGACCGCCTCTGGCACTTCTTGGAGTAGGGTCCAAGTCTCCTGGATCACGTTCGGTGAGAAAATCACGTTCCCGAAGGTTTCATTCCATTTGGACTCCGTTTGATATTTTGTTTCTTCGAAACACTGAAATAGGCAAAAAACAGCAATTCTAGGTTGGGCCTCCGGTTAATTGGTTAGTCCCAAAAATAATATAAATGTGGAAAATAAAGCCCAATATAGTCCAAAGCAATAGATAAAGTAGCATGGAGCAATCAAAAATTATAGATACGTTGGAGACGTATCACCTTCCGTTCGCTTGAATCTCGGCGACCGCCCTCCAACGAGGGCGTGAGGAAGTGCTGTGTCGATCTGTCCAGCGGTGGCTAGGTTAGGAGCGAACCAGATTGGAGGCTGGAGCGAATGAATTGGGATTTTTCCTGCTGTTGATCTATGTGGGAGGCGCTCGTTTGGGCCGCGAGCCTGCTATAGGGCATGCCTTGCACTTATGTTATAGGCCCATCCAAATTGAAACAATTTTCTTCATTTTTTGCATTGCCTGCTCGTGCGTTGGGACGAACAAAACTAGCCTGGGCCAACCTGGACGACTCAAACTAGGTGCACACTTTCCAGCCACCCGAGGCGGCCGCCCATACCAACCCCTATGGTGGCGTCGCCGCTTTTGTCGTGTATGATTGGGGTAGTGAAAAATATTCCAGTGGTGCTTTTGTTTTCCCCACACAATGGTTGAATTGCTTGTTTCTATGAACTGAGTTCACCAATAATGTGAAGCATGCCTGTCTTTTCATCCTATTGTAGATTGCTTAGATCTCGATATACCAAAAGTAATTGCATGAAATATACAGTATAAGCCAGTGTGATGTGTGTGGATACAACTAGTCAGACTACACGTCCTCATATAACATATCAAGGACGCACCATATTACCAGATTAACCATTCGACTTACCAATGCAGTGTGGGAAGAAAGAAGTATTGGGACTGCGTATCCAAGCAAGTGATGCCATGGACTCATTCGTATAACCTCGTAAGCGAAAAAAAGTTGCAGTGTGCCTATACAAAGAGCTAGCGTAAGTTCAGTTACCTACTTCTCGGAATTTTAGTTAGCCACTTATTGCAAAATTGTTCAATTACGTTGCTTAGTTTAATTTAGTTTGCTACTGATTACATAATGCCACAACCTGTTAATCATATTATAGACTGCGCCTATCTATGTGTTTGGTACTTACTGTTAAGAATTACCTGTTTGCCTGAACTTAAATAGCTACTTGTTTGTTTAACTGCTTTGCTGCTGCAACAACTGGTTACAATGATGTTAATAACTACTTTTCAGCATCCAATAGAAACTCTTTAATTCCTTGTTTGTTTAACAAGTTTGCTATTATAACTCCTAGTTGAGATGTTTTGCTAACTTCAACTTTTCTGAATCCAATCGGAACTTTAATGGAAAAACAGGTTAACCGAAGATCAAAGAGCGAGGTCCCCATGGACGTTGTATAATCCCAGAGCAGTGGCACCGGCCCAATCGTGCATTATGAATTGCCAACTGCTGATGCTCAAGAGGCTAAACTAGTGGTAGAAAGAGATTCGGCTTCTGCACTTAGAGATGAAGTTGACATGTTGAGGAAGCAAACATCACAATCATAAGCAGTACTCAAGACAACCATTAAATATTTGGTGGATTTCCATACGAAGCAAGCTGAGACTGACCGCATTGTTAAGGTCCTGAAGGAAAAAATGAAATTAAATTCCCACTTGGTAAATAATAGGTGAAATGTTCTTTCCACCGTAGAATAACCTTTGTGTTGTTTGTTCATGTAATAAATCAAACCATTTGTTTTAGAGATCATGTAATAATTGTTTTTTGTTTTTTGGTTTGTAATTTTATTTGAGCACAAGTCTGTATTAGTTGATAAGACTCGGAGACATTTCATTTTGATTGCTGTGCCAGACCTACAAATATGCCAATCGGGTTGAATGTGCATTCAGCAATAATAGTACTATAGATGGACCATAAGTGGCACACATCGGAAAGGGCCAAGATGCTGTAGTAGCTTGGCTAAAAAAAGGATGATGTTGTAGGAAAAAAGTATAGCGGCCTGGCCTATGTATGTTAGTTGATATTATTGATCCATATACTCTATAAGTGTTTATATGTATGTTAGTTCTGTACATTCTTGGTTGTTTGAATCGGTATTTGAATCTGGATACATCGCTTGTGTACATATATAAATGGGAGTACACATTATGCTGCGTGTGACATTTGAGTTGGACATAAAGTGTTCCAAATATTCGAATTCACCTTAAACTGGATTCTAGCTTCTGAATTTGAGTGTCGGCATTTGTAAACCATATTCATATATGATAGTGGAATACATCTTTGTTCTCCTTTTGAAGATATACAAAAACACATAGAATGATTTATAAAGATTCATATAGGAATACAAAGTTGCGAGGGTAAATGTGGATGCTTATTGTCCCAAAATTCGAAAGAAGTGGCAAAATGTCCACTCCCATGTTGGCTGCTCGAAGCCAAGTGTTTGGGAGATGGAAATTACTATCTACCCATTACACGGACAATCCATCGGCCCGGTTTCCACTGCTCTAAATAGGGGTAGGTTAGTAACTTCAATTAGACGTGACACGACCGCCTGTGAGCCCATTCCGACATGGTGGGGACCAAACATGGACGGCAAAACACATTTGATTCAAGCTCGTCCAAAAGACCTCTATTTCTCCCTCCATTCTCCCATTCATACATGGTGGCGGTGATACGTCTCCAACGTATCTACTTTTCCAAACACTTTTGCCCTAGTTTTGGACTCTAATTTGAATGAAACTAACCCGGACTGATGTTGTTTTCGACAGAACTGCCATGATGTTGTTTTGTGTGTAGAAAATAAAAGTTCTCGGAATGTCCTGTAAATCCACGAAGGCACTTTTTGGAATTAATAAGAGTTTTTGGCGAAAGAATTAGTGCCAGGGGGCCCACGGCCTGTGCACGAGACAGGGGGCGCCCCCCCTAGGGCGCGGCCCGCTATCTCGTGGGCCCCCTGGACCTCCTCCGACCTCAACTCCAACTCTATATATTCCGTATTGGGGACAAAAAAATCAGAGAGAAAGTTTCATCGTGTTTTACGACACGGAGCCGCCGCCAAGCCCTAATCTCTCTCGGGAGGGCTAATCTGGAGTCCATTCGGGGCTCCGGAAAGGGGGATTCGTCGCCATCGTCATCATCAGCCATCCTCCATCACCAATTTCATGATGTTCACCGCCGTGCATGAGTAATTCCATCGTAGGCTTGCTGGACGGTGATGGGTTGGATAAGATTTACCATGTAATCAAGTTAGTTTTGTTAGGGTTTGATTCCTAGTATCCACTATGTTCTGAGATTGATGTTGCTATGACTTCGCTATGCTTAATGCTTGTCACTAGGGCCCGAGTGCCATGATTTCAGATTTGAACCTATTATGTTTTCATGAATATATGTGTGTTCTTGATCCTATCTTGCAAGTCTATAGTCACCTATTATGTGTTATGATCCGACAACCCCGAAGTGACAATAATCGGGACACTTCTCGGTGATGACCGTAGTTTGAGGAGTTCATGTATTCACTATTTGCTAATGATTTGTTCCGGTTCTCTATTAAAAGGAGGCCTTAATATCCCTTAGTTTCCGCTAGGACCCCGCTTCAACGGGAGGGTAGGACAAAAGATGTCATACAAGTTCTTTTCCATAAGCCCGTATGACTATTTACAGAATACATGCCTACATTATAGTGATGAATTGGAGCTAGTTCTATATCACCCTATGTTATAACTATTGCATGAGGAATTGCATCCGGCATAATTATCCATCACTGATCCATTTCCTACGAGCTTTTCATATATTGTTCTTCACTTATTTACTTTTCTGTTGCTACTGTTACAACTACTACAAAAACCCAAAACATCTATCTTTACTTTTGCTACCGCTACTATTATTATCATATCACTTTTTGCTACTAAACACTTTGTTGCAGATACTAAGTTATCTAGGTGTGGTTGAATTGACAACTCAACTGCTAATACTCAAGAATATTCTTTGGCTCCCCTTGTGTCGAATCAATAAATTTGGGTTGAATACACTACCCTCGAAAGCTGTTGCGATCCCCTATACTTGTGGTTTATCAAGACTAATTTCTGGCGCCGTTGCCGGGGAGCATAGGTCTATTCTCTGAGTCACTTGGGATTTATATCTGTTGATCACTATGAAGAACTTGAAAGACGATCGAACTACTATTTTGCCCTCAACTACGAGGGGAGGTAAGGAACTGCCATCTAGCTCTGCACTAGATTCTCCTTCCGTTATTAGTAGCCTTGCGACACCTAAACCTACTACTGCTATGAATTCTGATATGTCGCATGTTATTGATGATGCCACTTCTTCTATGCATGATGAAATTACTTCTGTGCGTGATACTACTTTGCCATTAGGTGAATTTCTTGATGAATAACTTGCTATATTTAGGGGGAATGAAATTACTGAAGATCCTATTACTGATGATAGTGACGATGAAGGTTCCCCCAATGATTATGTATTACCTGTTGTTCCTAAGGGTTATGTTATGAATGAAAAAGCTGCTATGGAAATACTTGCTTGCAATGATAGAAATGATCTTAAGAAATTATTAGCCAAATGGAAGCAGCAGTCTCTTAATGCTAGAATGAAACCCGATCCTGCTTTTGCTACTTCACCTATCTATGTTACTGATAAGGATTATGAATTCTCTGTTGATCCTGGTATTATTACTTTAGTTGAATCTGATCCTTTTTATGGCCTTGAATCTGAAACTGTTGTGGCACATCTTACCAAGTTGAATGATATAGCCACCCTATTTACTCATGATGAGAAGTCTCTCTATTTATATATCCTTAAGATATTTCTGTTCTCATTTAAGGGTGATGCTAAGACTTGGTATAATTCCCTTGCTCCTGGTTGTGTGCGTAGTCCCCAGGATATGATTTATTACTTCTTTGCTAAATATTTCCCTACTCATAAGAAACAAGCTGCTTTGCGGGAAATATATAATTTTGTGCAAATCAAAGAAGAGAGTCTCCCACAAGCTTGGGGGAGGCTTCTCCGATTACTTAATGCTTTGCCCGATCATCCTCTTAAGAAAAATGAAATACTTGATATCTTTTATAATGGACTACCCAATGCTTCCAAGGACTACTTGGATAGTTGTGCTGGTTGTGTTTTCAAGGAAAGAACAGTCGACGAAGCTGAAATATTATTGAATAATATGTTGACTAACGAAAATAATTGGACTCTTCCCGAGATAGTTCCGGAAGTAATTCCTGAACCAATTAAGCCAACTCCTGAGCCTATTCCTAAACCCACTCCGAAGAAGAGAGGTGCTTTATTTCTCAGTCCTGAAGATATGCAAGAGGCAAAGAAATCAATGAAAGAAAAAGGTATTAAAGCTGAAGATGTTAGGAATTTACCTCCTATTGAAGAAATACATGGTCTTAATATACCGCCTAAAGAACTACATTGTCTTGATAACCCGACACATGTAGTAAAGGTAAATTCTCTCTATAGATATGATAAAGTTGAAATACCCTCTACTAAATTTCATAGCCCATGCTTAGATGAATTTGATGACTTTATGGCTCGACAAGAAAGTTTTAATGCTTATGTTGGTAGAGAGTTCAAGAATAATGCTTTCGAGATAGGACGTGTAGGTTATAATGTTGCTAGAGTTAAAGATGAAATTCACCGTGTTAGCAAATATGCTTCTATGGTTGCTACTCAAGCTGAGCAAGTACTCAAAGCTCAAAATGACTTGCTTGATGAATTAAATAATAAAAATTCTCAGAGAAATAATTTAGAGGCACCTAGTTCTTCTATGGTTGCTAAGAGAATCAAGCAAGATTCTCAGAGAAATAATTTAGAGGCACCTAGTTCTTCCAAAAAGAAGAAGAAGAAAAATGATAGAACTTTGCATGCTTCTAGTGAACCTACTGTAGACACACCTGAGAATACCACTGATATTTCTATTTCTGATGCTGAAACTCAATCTGGTGATGAACATGAACCTAGTGATAATGTTAATGATAATGTTCATGGTGATGCTCAACCTAGCAAAGACAATGATGTAGAGACTGAACCTGCTGTTGATCTTGACAACACACAATCAAAGAATCAACATTGCTAGGAAGCATGGTAAAGAAAGAGAACCATGGGTTCAGAAACCCATGCCCTTTCCTCCTAAACCATCCAAGTCAAAGGATGATGAGGATTTTGAGCGCTTTGCTGAAATGATTAGACCTATTTTCTTACATATGCGCTTAACTGTTATGCTTAAAGTAAATCCTTATGTGAAGTATATGAAGGATATCATTACAAATAAAAGAAAGATACCGGAAGCTGAAATTTCCACCATGCTTGCTAATTACACTTTTAAGGGTGGAATACCAAAGAAACTTGGAGATCCGGGTGTTCCAACTATACCATGCTCCATCAAAAGAAATTATGTTAGAACTGCTTTATGTGATCTTGGAGCCGGTGTTAGTGTTATGCCTCTCTCTTTATATCGTAGACTTGAATTGAATATGTTGACACCTACTGAAATATCTTTGCAAATGGCTAATAAACCAACTGCTATACCTGTCGGTATTTGCGAGGATGTGCCTGTTGTGGTTGCAAATGTCACTATCTTAACGGACTTTGTTATTCTTGATATTCCCGAGGACGATAGTATGTCTATTATCCTTGGTAGACCTTTTCTTAATACTGCAGGGGCTGTTATTGATTGCAACAAAGGCAATGTCACTTTTCATGTTAATGGTAATGAGCATACGGTACACTTTCCGAGGAAACAATCTCAAGTTCATAGTATCAATTCTATTGAAAAAGTTCCAACTATCATTTTTGGAGGTTTTGAATTTCCTCTCCCTACTGTCAAGAAAAAGTATGATATTCTTATTGTTGGGGATTTTCATATCCCCGTTGAGGTAACTTAGTGTTATTCGAAATTTCTCAGGTTCCGTGTTATTCGGAATGAGTTTGTTAACAAGACTTGATCAACCTTGTTAGCGGGTTCATTTTGATGATCACGAGATGGATGAAACTAGAAGGCACAACCTTCTGTACCCTCCTTTCACTTTCTGTTATTTAGAATAAATAAAACAAAAATAGTATTATCCATCTGTTTTCTGAATTATCCGTGCATTAAAAAATAGTCCGAAAATACAAGTGCTCCAAATGCCCTGCAAATTTAGTATGATTTTTTCTGGAATATTTGAGGATTTTAGGCACTGAAAACACTGTAGGAGGGGCAAGCACCAGGCCACGAGAGAGGAGGGCGCGCCCCCTGTCTCATGGGCCCCTGGTGGCTCCCCTCCACTTATGCTAGCACCCACACACTTCATCTTCTACCAAAAAAATCCCCATCCAGCTCAAGCACGAGTTCTAGCTCGTTTTGCTGCGATTTTCGATCTCTTAGCTCAAAACTCCATTTACAAAACTACTTTGGGAGATTGTTGCTTGGTATGTGACTCCTCCATTGGTCCAATTAGTTTTTGTTCTAGTGCTTTATTCATTGCAAATTTTTGCTGCATAGGTGACCATGTTCTTGAGCTTGCATGTTAAATTTTTGAGGTCCCAAGCAATTTCAATGCATGATATAGGCTCTAGGAACTCGTAGGAGTAGTTGCTATCAATCTTGTTTAGTTTTATTCACTTTTATTTTGAAGTTACTAAAATTTCAGAAATTTTCAGAAAATGTTAAGGAGGCTCTTTAAAGGCTCTTCTAGCCAAAGCTCTAAGGAAAAACAAAACAAAGAGAAGGAAAAACCCAAGTATAATCTTCCTCGCTTAGCGGAAGTACGGTCGTGTGAATGGCCGTGTGAGGATTTCTTGAAAGAAGCCGGAATTCATGAAGACTTTTATACTCTAATCGAGACTGCAGGCCTCACCGGTTTCATCAACAACCGGATCGATCAGTATCTGTTACTTACTAATACTTACATGCAAAACTTTTATTATTATCCTAAGAAGTCACCGCCTGCAGTATCATTTCATTTATATTATGAATTCAAAGAAATGTCTTTACGTCATTTTTGCACGGTATGTAGGATACCTTATGAGGGAGAATTAGAGGAACCCCATCGTGAAGATGTGGATGGCTTCGTTAAAACTATTGCTGTAGAAGAGCAAAAGAAGGGCTCCGAGGCAAAAGTCTCTAGCATACACTTTCTTGTTTTATGCTACTTTGCCATATTTGCTAGTAGATAGTTGATTGGTCGCGGAAATAGTGGAAATTTGAGCGTTCTAGATATTATTATTCTTCAACATGCTTTGCTGGGAGACAATACTTTTAGTATGGGTGCCGTCGTTGCTAAACGGCTAGCCCTTAATCGTACAAAAGGCCCCATATTTGGAGGTATCTATGCTGCACGTCTTGCTGAACATTTTCAGATACCCATCAGGCACCATGAGGAGGAGGAGACAAAATTACCTCCTCACATTTTAGATTACAAGAGCATGGTAGCACATAAGTTTATTGTTGACAACGAAGAGAAGATGCTCTTGAATAGACTTAGATTCAATAAGAAACACTTTGAGTTTATAATTTTGCATGCGCCTCTGTTGTTTGATTTGCTTGCAGAAAATCGTCTTGTCACGCCGGAAGCGGTGAACAATCACCTAGCTCAAGCTTTTACTGCAGAACCTGAACCTGAGCCAGAACCTGAGCTGGACCCTTATCGTGCATCATCTGTCCAGTGGGATACGGAGATGACCAGCCAGTCGTATCCTGATTATACCTCCCACTACACCGGGGAGAGTAGCGGCGGTCCTTGGTATTAAACCAACTTACGCCAAAAGCCTAAGCTTGGGGGAGTACGTATTTCTCACCGACTTTACATTCATGTTCACACACTAGTTGTCGGTGCTCATACTCTTTCATTGTATTTTCCATGCTAGTTAAATTTCTTTTTTCTAGTTTTCTTCTTATGTGTTTGATAAACCTTGAAAAAAACAAAAACAAAATTAGTTAGTTTAATTTCCTTGCTTGTAGTAGAAATTAAAATGAAAACCCAAAAATATTTCTCGTTCTTCTTTTACTTGTTGGGAGCTTTCCCGTGTAAATAGTTTTATTTTATTTTCTTTCTTTTGGGGGGTCGAGAAGACCTTATTGAAATTACTTAGTGGCTCTCGTATGCATGATTGTGTTGGGGAACGTAGTAATTTCAAAAAAATTCCTACGCACACGCAAGATCATGGTGATGGCATAGCAACGAGAGGGGAGAGTGTTGTCCACATACCCTCGTAGACCGTAAGCGGAAGCATTAGCACAACGCGGTTGATGTAGTCGTACGTCCTCACGATCCGACCGATCCAAGCACCGAACGTACGGCACCTCCGAGTTCAGCACACGTTCAGCTCGATGACGATCCCCGGGCTCCGGTCTAGCAAAGCTTCGGGGATGAGTTTCGTCAGCATGACAGCGTGGTGACGATGTTGATGCTCTACCAGCGTAGAGCTTCGCCTAAACTCCGCGACGATATGACCGAGGTGGAATATGGTGGAAGGGGGGCACCGCACACGGCTAAGGAACGATCCGTAGATCAACTTGTGTGTCTATGGGGTGCCCCCTGCCCCCGTATATAAAGGAGCAAGGGGGGAGGCCGGCCGGCCCTTGGGGCGTGCCAAGGAGGGGGGAGTCCTCCTCCTAGTGGGAGTAGGACTCCCCTTTCCTAGTCCAACTAGGAAGGAGGAAGGGGGAAGGAAAGAGAGGGAGAGGGAGAGGGAAAGAGGGGCCGCGCCCCCCTCCCCTAGTCCAATTCGGACTCCCCATGGGAGGGGGCATGCCACCTCCTGGGCTGCTGCCCTCTCTCTCCCCTCAGGCCCACTAAGGCCCAATACTTCCCCGGGGGGTTCCGGTAACCCCTCCGGCACTCCGGTTTTCTCCGAAAATGTCCGGAACACTTCCGGTGTCCGAATATAGTCGTTCAATATATCAATCTTTATGTCTCGACCATTTCGAGACTCCTCGTCATGTTCGTGATCACATCCGGGTTTCCGAACAAACTTCGGTACATCAAAACTTATAAACTCATAATATAATTGTCATCGTAATGTTAAGCGTGTGGACCCTACGGGTTTGAGAACTATGTAGACATGACCTAGAACTATTCTCGGTCAATAACCAATAGCAGAACCTGGATGCCCATATTGGTTCCTACATATTCTACGAAGATCTTTATCGGTCAAACCGCATAACAACATACGTTGTTCCCTTTGTCATCGGTATGTTACTTGCCCGAGATTCAATCGTCGGTATCCAATACCTAGTTCAATCTCGTTACCGGCAAGTCTCTTTACTCGTTATGTAATGCATCATCCCGTAACCAACTCATTGGTCATATTGCTTGCAAGGCTTATAGTGATGTGCATTACCGAGAGGGCCCAGAGATACCTCTCTGACGATCGGAGTGACAAAACCTAATCTCGAAATACGCCAACTCAACATGTACCTTCGGAGACACATGTAGTACTCCTTTATAATCACCCAGTTATGTTGTGACATTTGGTAGTACCTAAAGTGTTCCTCCGGTAAACGGGAGTTGCATAATTCTCACAGTTACAGGAACATGTATAAGTCATGAAGAAAGCAATAGCAATATACTAAATGATCAAATGCTAGGCTAACGGAATGGGTCATGTCAATCACATCATTCTCCTAATGATGTGATCCCATTTAATCAAATGACAACACATGTCTATGGTTAGGAAACATAACCATCTTTGATTAATGAGCTAGTCAAGTAAAGGCATACTAGTGACATTATGTTTGTCTATGTATTCACACATGTATCATGTTTCCGGTTAATACAATTCTAGCATGAATAATAAACATTTATCATGATATGAGGAAATAAATAATAACTTTATTATTGCCTCTAGGGCATATTTCCTTCAGTCTCCCACTTGCACTAGAGTCAATAATCTAGATTACATAGTAATGATTTTAACACCCATGGAGTCTTGGTGCTGATCATGTTTTGCTCGTGAGAGAGGCTTAGTCAACGGCTCGGCAACATTCAGATCCGTATGTATCTTGCAAATCTCTATGTCTCCCACTTGGACTTGGTCCCGAATGGAATTGAAGCGTCTCTTGATATAATTGGTCCTCTTGTGAAATCTGGATTCCTTTGCCAAGGCAATTGCACCAGTATTGTCACAGAAGATCTTCATTGGTCCCGATGCACTAGGTATGACACCTAGATCGGAAATGAACTCCTTCATCCAGACTCCTTCATTTGCTGCTTCAGAAGCAGCTATGTACTCCGCTTCACATGTAGATCCCGCCACGACGCTTTGTTTAGAACTGCACCAACTTACAGCTCCACCATTTAATAAAAATACGTATCCGGTTTGCGATTTAGAATCGTCCAGATCAGTGTCAAAGCTTGCATCAACGTAACCATTTACGACTAGCTCTTTGTCACCTCCATATACGAGAAACATATCCTTAGTCCTTTTCAGGTATTTCAGGATGTTCTTGACCGCTGTCCAGTGATCCACTCCTGGATTACTTTGGTACCTTCCTACCAAGCTTATTGCTAAGCATACGTCAGGTCTGGTACACAACATTGCATACATGATAGAGCCTATGGCTGAAGCATAGGGAACAACTTTCATTTTCTCTCTATCTTCTGCTGTGGTCGGGCATTGAGTTTGACTCAACTTCACACCTTGTAGCACGGGCAAGAACCCTTTCTTTGCCTGATCCATTTTGAACTTTTTCAAAATTTTATCAAGGTATGTGCTTTGTGAAAGTCCTATCAAGCATCTTGATCTATCTCTATAGATCTTGATGCCCAATATGTAAGCAGCTTCACCGAGGTCTTTCATTGAAAAACTTTTATTCAAATATCCTTTTATGCTATCTAGAAATTCTATATCATTTCCAATTAATAATATGTCATCTACATATAATACTAGAAATGCTACAGAGCTCCCACTCACTTTCTTGTAAATACAGGCTTCTCCAAAAGTCTGTATAAAACCATATGCTTTGATCACACTATCAAAGCGTTTATTCCAACTCCGAGATGCTTGCACCAGTCCATAAATGGATCGCTGGAGCTTGCACACTTTGTTAGCACCTTTTGGATCAACAAAACCTTCTGGCTGCATCATATACAACTCTTCTTCCAGAAATCCATTCAAGAATGCAGTTTTAACATCCATTTGCCAAATTTCATAATCATGAAATGCAGCAATAGCTAACATGATTCGGACAGACTTAAGCATCGCTACGGGAGAGAAAGTCTCATCGTAGTCAACCCCTTGAACTTGTCGAAAACCTTTCGCAACAAGTCGAGCTTTATAGACAGTTACATTACCATCAGCATCAGTCTTCTTCTTAAAGATCCATTTATTTTCAATGGCTTGCCGATCATCGGGCAAGTCAACCAAAGTCCATACTCTTTTTTCATACATGGATCCCATCTCAGATTTCATGGCCCCTAGCCATTTTGCGGAATCTGGGCTCATCATCGCTTCCTCATAGTTCGTAGGTTCATCATGGTCAAGTAACATGACTTCCAGAATAGGATTTGAAGGAAATATGCCCTAGAGGCAATAATAAAGTTATTATTTATTTCCTTATTTCATGATAAATGTTTATTATTCATGCTAGAATTGTATTAACCGGAAAGATAATACATGTGTGAATACATAGACAAACATAGTGTCACTAGTATGCCTCTACTTGACTAGCTCATTTATCAGAGATGGTTATGTTTCCTAGCCATGGACAAAAGAGTTGTCATTTGATTAATGGGATCACATCATTAGGAGAATGATGTGATTGACTTGACCCATTCCGTTAGCTTAGCACTTGATCGTTTAGTATGTTGCTATTGCTTTCTTCATGACTTATACATGTTCCTGTAACTATGAGATTATGCAACTCCCGTTTACCGGAGGAACACTTTGGGTACTACCAAACGTCACAACGTAACTGGGTGATTATAAAGGAGTACTACAGGTGTCTCCGAAGGTACATGTTGAGTTGGCGTATTTCGAGATTAGGTTTTGTCACTCCGATTTTCGGAGAGGTATCTCTGGGCCCTCTCGGTAATGCACATCATTATAAGCCTTGCAAGCAATGTGACCAATGAGTTGGTTACGGGATGATGCATTACAGAACGAGTAAAGAGACTTGCCGGTGACGAGATTGAACTAGGTATTGGATACCGACGATCGAATCTCGGGCAAGTAACATACCGATGACAAAAGGAACAACGTATGTTGTTATGCGGTTTGACCGATAAAGATCTTCGTAGAATATGTAGGAGCCAATATGGGCATCCAGGTCCCGCTATTGGTTATTGACCGAGAATAGTTCTAGGTCATGTCTACATAGTTCTCAAACCCGTAGGGTCCGCACGCTTAAGGTTTCAATGACAGTTATATTATGAGTGTCGTGGGGTACGAGCACCTATGGGGCAGGGCCACTTCTCGGTTCGGCAGGGAGCGGAGGGGCATGAAGAGCAGATCGAGGTGATACACGCGAGGGATTTTTACCCAGCTTCGGAGCTCTTCGGAGAGATAAAACTCCTACTGCTGCTTAGTGTCTATATTGAGTTCTTGCTCAGGAGCGATGAACGCTGTCAGACTGAGCGTGGGAGTGTTCTTGGTGTTTCGAATGAGTCGAACCCACGAATAGTCCAACCCCTTCTACGTGTGCATGGGCCTCCTTTTTATAGGCTAAAGGGGTCACTGACAGGTGGCAACGCAGAGAGGGGTAGAAAAGTAAAAAGGGAGGTTGGTACAACTTCTATCTACAGTGCCCCCTACCTAACTCTGACGGTAGGGGACAAGGGCATTTAATGCACGTCCGGTCGCTCAATCAGTGCAGAAAACGACCGCTAGGAGTGCCACCGTTTGCCACGATGGCCTCCTCTTCATCTCCGCTTGCCACCGCGTACCCCTGGCTGCACAGGCTCCTGCCACGCGCCCCTGAGAAAGCCTCAGGGCGACACGCGGGTGGATGCGCTGGAGCGCGGGTATAGAGTGGCAGCTGGCCCCCGGCAAGTACCTTGTCGGGGTCGTCGTCTTGTCGGATCTTGCCGGGACGCGAGGTGTGTCGCGGCAAGCTTTCTTGAGGTGCCGAAGTTGGCCTTCCCGGCAAGCTCCTCTTGCCGGGGCCTTGTCTCTTCCCGGCAAGCTCCTCTTGCCGGGGTCTTGTCTCTTCCCGGCAAGCTCCTCTTGCCGGGGTCTTGTCTCTTCTCATCTTGAATACTTCGTTCTTGAATGGTTCCAAAGGAAGGTGGCGGAGGATCTTGGCGGACGCCCGGCAAGCCTTGCCGCAGGAGGCTGCGACTGCCCGTGCACAAGTTCGGGATACTAGGGTACCCCTACTCTAGTACACCGACAGGAGCCCCCGGGCCTGGGCCACACACGGTGCCGAGCGCTGTTGGGCCAGGCCCAAAACAGGGCACGCGCACGCGCGGCCTGGGTCCAAACCCAATCTGACTCTGTATCCGTCGCGCTCTCCCGTAACGGCACGCGTCAAACGCGGCGTCGTGGGTGACGTGGGCGGCGTGCGCGGGGCTAAGCCCTGCGAGCATGCGTCAGGCCATGATGAAGGGGAAGATGCACGCCCTCCTCCCTAAACGGAGGTAGGCGTGGTGCATTTACTGGATGGGGCCGGTGCGTGGTTTTCTGAGGTGTCCACTCCCCGCGATCACGGGGCGGGGTGAGGCCGCCCCATCCCTCGCCTCGGTTCTGCATCTCCGCCACGCGGCTCCCATGCGCTTGGGGTCGCAGACGGTGGAAGCAGGAAACTGAGCCGTCGCGAGCAGAGGCAGCGGGTCGGCCCCGACTCCCTGCTCTCCTCGTTCCTTGATTCGCTGAGCGGGGCGGCCGAGCCCCCACCTCGCTCCTTTATAAAAAGCGGGAGGGGAGCACAGAAGCTCGCACTCTCTCATCTCCTCCTTTCTTCAGCTTCTGCTCTCCTTTTCTCATTCGCCATGGAAAAAGGGAATCCTGGCCCTTCATCGGTGGCGGCGAGGGTCGCCGCCAGACAGCGCACCCTTCCCTCTCCTGCGCCCGTGGTGGCAGAGCCAGCCATAAGGGGAAGAGGAAGGGGGCGAGGTCGTGGACGAGGTCGAGGACGAGGTCGAGGCGCTCGGGGAAGAGGCGGACGGGGCGGCGCGCTAGCTTCGCCTCCGCCAGCGGTTTCTCCTCCCACGGCGGTCCATATAGGGAACGACCCTTGCGAGTTCTTCGTCAGGCTGCGCCGGGCGCCTCGTCGTCGCCCCCGGCTTCCAGCTCCGTTTGCGAGCGCGATGGAGTCGGACCCGCCCGAGACACTGAGACTGCACATGAGGGGCTGTGGGATCAGCGGCACGCGAGTCCGCGTTGTATTCCCAGCCCCTAATGTGATGTATCTTGATCGAGGGTGGAAGACGTTCGCCTGTATCCACAGCCTGATGGAGGGGTTTACCCTCCATTTTAAGTTGATGGAGGGCGACCTCCTCTTCGTCAAGGTCTTCGGGTGCTTCGGCACTCGGGCGAAGTGCTACGTGGACAGCTCCTCCGACAGTGAAGGCTCCCCCTCAAGCGAGAGCGACGAGGGGGAGAGCGACAGTGACGATGAGGGTAGCGGGCGGCGGGATGGCGGGTCCGACTAGGTGTCGGGCACCGCTTCATGCGGCACCGGCGACCCCATCATCCGTGTCGCCGGCTTCTTGAACTCCCCAGGGTCGTCTCCTCAGGGTCTTCTGGCACTCGTAGCTCGCCTAGGCGCCCCTTTTGCCCTTTTCGCCTCCTTGACCTACCTCCTGAAGAGAGGGACAGGAAAAGGATTACGGGCATCTTATATTTTTAATTTGTAAGCCCTCGGGCCTTAGCTGCATCTAAAAACTTGTAATCCTCTCTTTCATGTTTTTCATCCTCTATGGACTGTACCTGAGTGGGATGTTTTTTTAATGAAAAAGGGATGCTTGCCGGGTTATTTGTCTCGCGGGTTTAACCCACGCCAAGGAGCAAATCCTTGGTATCCCTCGGACAGACATTTCATCTCCCGGCAATAGGCCATGTCGCCTTCCCACGTCGCTCGACCATTCTCACGCCTTTGACGGAGGTGGGAACAAGGTGGGTGCGGTCTCCTCGTTCCATCCTTTCGCTACCGCGACTACGACCAAACTTGGCCCCGGGAACGAACCCCAGGGCCTAGAGTTGAGGGAGCACGGCAGTTTTCGGGAAGGAACGCGGTTTCACATTCCCCAGTCCATAAGAGGATGCATGACGAGGGACGGAAAACTTATCTGATATCGCGGCCCCCGGCAACTCTGGCTTGCCGTGGATGATTCTTGGTACTCACAGCCCCCAGCAACACTGGCTTGCCGGCTGACGCTGACCTTGACGCACCCAAGGCCCTCGTCGCACCCATTGTGGACAGGATGAACGAGGTTACAAGGGTTGACGGCGATCGCATGGACTAGGCCGTCCGTTTTCTTCTTTCCTTGCCGCTGCCAGTCACGTTATGGGAACATTTTGTTAAAGGCATGACAAGTTATCTTTGTAATATAACTTTATTCTGGGTAGTATCTGCTACGTTATTTCCTTTACTTGATCTCTCCCTTTGTATGTTTTTACCCTACGCTTTTAGGGAACTTTCCGGTGGAGCTCGATGGTGCGTCCTCGACGGTAGCGCAGCACTCCGAAGAGGTGCGCTTGCCGGAGTGGGCATCAGAGCTACTATTGCCGCGAGCGCCGAGTGTGGAACGTCAGCAGCTCGCTGGCGGTGCCGCTACCGGCAAGAAACCTTGCCGCAACTAGTCGCAGCACACTTAAGTTGTTGAGCGGACTCGAAACAAAGTAAGGGCGCAACTAGCTACGGGTTGGTTCCTCCGCGCACAGGTTTTCCATACAAAGTGGGATCGTTCGAGGAATAATAACTTAAAAATTAAAAAAAACTAATTGCTCAAACTCTGGCAACTTAGCTTTTCTGTCGTCTGCTTCCCGGCAAGAGCGGCACCCTTCTTGAACGATGCCCGGTCCACACCATTATCCCCTCCT
>NC_057801.1:207389990-207412901 GCF_018294505.1 Triticum aestivum
AGGGAAACTTTCTTCTCTTTGGGAAAAAGAAAGGAGAGAAAATAATAATATGGAGCCTTATTGCTCATCATAGCTTACCGGGGCTTGGTGCTGCACAAGGTGTCAGATAGTACATGCTAAAAAAGAAAGAATGCATGAAATTGACAGAAAGCGTGAAGCACTCAAGCTTTACTTATGCACAGGGTCTGCGCCTGGCTTTGTACAAAGGATTACATGCAACAGCGGCAAGACTTGTACAAAAGGTGGTTGCCGGAACGGGTTCCGGCAACCGCGCCTTACGGGTAAAACTTACGAAGATGCTCAATGTTCCAGGAGTTGCTCACCGGAAAGCCATCTTCGGTCTCAAGGCGGACAGCTCCAGGCCTAGTGACTCGTTTCACCCGGTAAGGGCCTTCCCACTTCGGCGTCAACTTGTTGGAATTCTTGGCGGACTGAACGCGCCGAAGAACAAGGTCGCCTTCCTCGAGACTTCTCGCATTAACTTTGCGGCTATGGTAGCGGCGCAAAGCTTGCTGGTAGCGAGCAGCTCGTACAGCAGCCTGAAGCCGATCTTCCTCGAGGAGCAACGCGTCATGTTGCCGCAGCTGCTCTTGCTCAAGCTCATCGTAAGCGAGCACTCAAGGTGATCCGTATACGAGTTCCGTGGGGAGAACTGCCTCTGCTCCATAGACTAGAGCAAAAGGTGTCTGGCCGGTGGCTCGATTTGGCGTCGTCCTGATCGACCAAAGAACCACCGGCAGCTCCTCGATCCAGTTTCTTCCGCACTTGTGCAGCCTGTCGAAAGTTCTAGTCTTGAGCCCGCGCAGCACTTCAGCGTTCGCCCGCTCTGCTTGACCGTTGCTTCTCGGGTGAGCAACAGAAGCGAAGCTGATCTTGGCGCCAAGATCTTGGGCGTACTGCATGAAGGTGCGGCTCGTGAACTGTGTGCCATGGTCGGTGATGATCCGGTTAGGGACTCCGAAACGGCAAACAATTGACCTGAAGAACTTGACTGCTGACTGTGCTGTCACCTCCCTCACTGGTTCCACTTCCGGCCACTTTGTGAACTTGTCGAAGGCGACGTACAAGAACTCAAAGCCCCCGACAGCTCAGGGAAAGGGGCCGAGGATGTCGAGCCCCCAGACCGAAAATGGCCAGGATAAAGGGATCGTCTGGAGAGCTTGAGCTGGCTGATGTATCTGTTTGGAATGGAACTGGCACGCTTCACACTTGGTTACTTGTGCAGTTGCATCCTGGAGGGCTGTCGGCCAAAAGAATCCTTGCCGAAATGCTTTGCCGGTAAGTGCTCTTGCGCCAATGTGGTGGCCACATATGCCTCCATGTATCTCCGCCAACAGCTCTTGTCCTTCTTCCCGGGAAATGCACTTCAATTTCACACCGTTGAGCCTTATTCTGTACAGTGTGTTGTCGACAAACTTGTACATACTTGACTGCCGGGCTACTCTTTCCGCTTCTTCTTGCTCTTCAGGAAGTTCTCCTGTTTGGAGGAAACGGACAATCTGCTGTGCCCATGCCGGAGCTTGTGGCTCAACGGCAAGGACTAAAGGCGCAAATGCTGCTGCGGGAACATCTGCTTCTATGGCAAGAACATGCGGCTCTGCCGGAGCTTGACGTTCCCCGACAAGCTTGCCGTAGCAAAACTTGTCGGGAGCTTCTGCTTCAACGGAACAAACCCTAGGGCTTGCCGGAGCATCTTGCTCCTTAGCGCTCTTAGTGTTGTTTTCAGCTACTGCGGGAACATCCGCTTCTACGGCGAGGAGCTGCACCTTTGCCGGAGCTTGACGTCCCCCGACAAGATTGCCGGAGCAAAACTTGTCGGGAGCTTCTGCTTCAGCGGAACAAACCCTAGGGCTTGCCGGAGCAGACTGCTCCTCAGCGCCTTCGGCGTTGATCTTAGGGACCTTCTTGATGGCGGCTTCGGAGAGCTCTGCCAGAAAGTAGTCGCCAGTAATCAACTTCCTCTTCTTGCTCTGTCCAGTTGATGGTGTCACAGATGGTTGAGTCAGCTTGAGCACAAAAATCCCTGGTTCCACAGGCAACTTGAGTGCGGCGCATTTTGACAGGCCATCTTCAATGTCGTTCTGGGCTCTCGGAACGTGTTCCATCTGCAGGCCATCAAAATGCTCTTCTAGCTTTCTCACTTCATCGATGTAAGCTTCCATCAACGGACTCTGATAATCCTTATTGACTTGACGGACGACAAGCTGCGAGTCTCCCCTGACAATGAGCTTCTTGATCCCAAGCTCTGCTGTGATTCTGAGTCCGGCAAGCAAGCCTTCATATTCCGCAGTATTGTTTGTTGCTTGCTCCTTGGGAAAGTGCATCTGGACCACATACTTGAGGTGCTCGCCGGTGGGTGTGACAAGCAACACACCCGCACCGGCGCCTTGCAGCGAGAAGGCACCGTCAAAGTACATGATCCATTCTTTGCTCGCCTCCTTGACGGGGATGCTCGTCTCTGGGGTTTCTTCATCAGGCGTTGGCGTCCATTCTGCTATAAATTCTGCCAATGCTCGGCTCTGGATAGTTGAGGTACTCTCAAACTTGAGGCCAAAGCTTGACAATTCTAGTGCCCACTCGACAATCCTGCCTGTTGCTTCTGGATTCTGCAATATCCTCTTCAACGGGAAGCGAGTGACAATTGTAATCTCATGTGCTTGAAAGTAATGGCGCAGCTTCCTTGAGGCCATGAGAAGGCCGAAAAGCAATTTTTGCACTCCAGAGTACCTTGATCTAGCCACCTGCAGAAGGGAACTGACAAAATAAACTGGGCGCTGCACCATCTTCTTTTGTTTCTCTTCTTGTGGCTGTGCTGATTCATCCTTGTCGGGACCAGAGCTTGCCGGAAGAGCCCCCTGCTTGTCGCTGGATGCGCTTGCCGCGGCCACTAGCTCATCATCCGCTTCCCTCTCTGCCACTAGCGCAGCACTAACCACTTGATTGGTTGCCGCTAGGTATAGCAGCAACTTTTCTTGTGGCTTAGGTGCGACAAGTGTTGGAGTGGTGGACAGGTACCTCTTCAAATCCTGGAGCGTGGCCTCTGCTTCCGGAGTCCATTTCATTGGACCTGCCTTTTTCAAAATTTTGAAAAATGGCAGGGCGCGCTCTGCGGACTTAGAGATGAACCTACTGAGAGCAGCTACACAGCCGGCAAGCCTTCGCACATCCTTGACGCGCTTCGGTGCTTCGATCCGCTCAATGGCCTTGATCTTGTCGGGATTGGCTTCAATCCCCCTCTGGGACACAAAGAACCCGAGAAGCTTGCCGGAAGGAACTCCAAATACACACTTCTCGAGGTTCAACTTGAGATTGATCTTGCGCAGATTTGCAAAAGTCTCGTCCAAATCTTGGATCAAAGTAGCTCTGTCTTTGCTCTTGACCACTATGTCATCCATGTAAGCTTCTACATTTCTGTGCAGCTGTGGTCCAAAAGCATGACTGACTACTCTTGCAAGCGTCGAACCAGCATTCTTTAGTCCGAAAGGCATCCGTACAAAGCAGTACGTGCCACATGGAGTAATGAATGCGGTCTTCTCTTCATCCTCTTCTTTGTCGGCCAGAGCATATAGCTCGCTGACATCTCTGATTTTGCACATCGCCATCTCCTCCCTCATCCTGCGGTTACGCACGTTCTGATGGAACGCGCTGATAACCGCGGCAGGGTGGACGTCTGGGATGTTGCGCTGCACCTAGCTGAATCGCTGTATATACTTGCGCAAGGGTTCTCCTTCTTTCTGGGCGAGCAAATGAAGATCGCTCTCCTGGCCATGGGGCTTGTGTCCGCCCGTGAAGGCGCCAACAAACTGATGGCACAGGTCCGCCCACGAAGAGATGGAGTCGTCCGGCCAGTGCATGAGCCAAGATCTGACGTTGGGCTTGAGCACCAGCAGGAAGTAGTTGGCAAGGATCTTCTTATTGCGCCCCCCGGCAGCCTGCACCGCGATGGTGTAGACGCTGAGGAACTCCGATGGATGTATCTTGCCATCGTACTTCTCGGGCACGTCTGGCTTGAAGTTCTTGGTACTGGGCCACTGGACCTGCCGCAGCTCACGAGTGAACGCTGGGCAACCTACCGCGTACGGCAAGTCGCCCGGTTCCCCTGGCGCATGCATATCAACAGTGGGACCAGCGCGCTAGTCTGACTGACGCCGCGCTTCTCTTCGACGCTCGATGCAAGTGCGGGCGTCTTCCTGTCGTCGTTCTTGGAGAACTTAGCGTTGATCGCGACGGGCTCGCGGGTCCGACGACGCGGTGGAGTCGGTGTCGAGGTTGGCCCGGCGAATCGGCGATCTTGGCCTTCGTGGTGGGGAGTGCACGGTGGTGGCACCCCCAGCGGTCTTATCGGCGTCGGCTAGCGCCTGGGCGTCTTGCCGCGGCTTCGATGTGCTTGGTTGCCGTGGCTTGTCGGCATTGGCAAAGCCGATGAGGGTCTGGATGGTCATTCTCTAGTCGTCGATCTTGTCCGGCGCTGGAGGGTAGTCTAGTAGCAGTTGGGCTCAGGCCAACGCTTCTTCCGGGGTTTTCGGTGGTGGGGGTAAACGATGCGAGGAGCGGGATATGCTCAAACTTCTAACAGTGTTAGAAGGAGCATCATCTCGTCCAGGCGACCGTGCCACGCTCGCGCCCACGTGTTGACGTGTATGTTGGCCTTGAGCTTCCCGCGATCCGCCGGCTTGGTCTTGCTCCAACGCGAGCACGGTGCCAGGGGAACCATGGCGTTGTCGATCCCGCGCCTCTTGAGAGGGGCGCGGCATAAGTACGGACGCCGAAGCTTGCGGGGCTTTGTCCTTGGATCTGGTGACGATGTGAGTCCCCCCGTCAGCGCCCGTTCCTCCACCGACGTCTACCCCACCGCTCGTTTGCTCCGGCGGTGGCGGTATCGACGTGGACGGAGCGGCCACCTCTGAAGCCTTCTTCTTCGGTGGCATGTCAATGAAGATGTTGATGTAGCGCGCGCGAAGACCGGATCAGGTTCGCACAACCTCGACGCCCCCTACCTGGCGCGCCAGAGATGTCGTGGGGTACGAGCACCTATGGGGCAGGGCCCCTTCTCGGTTCGGCAGGGAGCGGAGGGGGCACGAAGAGCAGATCGAGGTGATACACGCGAGGGATTTTTACCCAGCTTCGGAGCTCTCCAGAGAGATAAAACTCCTACTGCTGCTTAGTGTCTATATTGAGTTGTTGCTCAGGAGCGATGAACGCTGTCAGACTGAGCGTGTGAGTGTTCTTGGTGTTTCGAATGAGTCGAACCCACGAATAGTCCAACCCCTTCTACGTGCGCATGGGCCTCCTTTTTATAGGCTAAAGGGGTCACCGACAGGTGGCAACGCAGAGAGGGGTAGAAAAGTAAAAAAGGGAGGTTGTTACAACTGCTATCTATAGTGCCCCCTACCTAACTCTGACGGTAGGGGACAAGGGCATTTAATGCACGTCCGGTCGCTCAATCAGTGCAGAAAACGACCGCTAGGAGTGCCACCGTTTGCCACGATGGCCTCCTCTTCATCTCCGCTTGCCACCGCGTACCCCTGGCTGCACAGGCTCCTGCCACGCGCCCCTGAGAAAGCCTCAGGGCGACACACGGGTGGATGCGCTGGAGCGCGGGTATAGAGTGGCAGCTGGCCCCCGGCAAGTACCTTGTCGGGGTCGTCGTCTTGTCGGATCTTGCCGGGACGCGAGGTGTGTCACGGCAAGCTTTCTTGAGGTGCCGAAGTTGGCCTTCCCGGCAAGCTCCTCTTACCGGGGCCTTGTCTCTTCCCGGCAAGCTCCTCTTGCCGGGGTCTTGTCTCTTCCCGGCAAGCTCCTCTTGCCGGGGTCTTGTCTCTTCTCATCTTGAATACTTCGTTCTTGAATGGTTCCAAAGGAAGGTGGCGGAGGATCTTGGCGGACGCCCGGCAATCCTTGCCGTGGGACGCTGCGACTGCCCGTGCACAAGTTCGGGATACTAGGGTACCCCTACTCTAGTACACTGACAATGAGTATATGAGTTTTGATGTACCGAAGGAGTTCGGAGTCCCGGATGAGATCGGGGACATGACGAGGAGTCTCGAAATGATCGAGACGTAAAGATCGATATATTGGACGACTATATTCGGAGTTCGGAAAGGTTCCGAGTGATTCGGGTATTTTTCGGAGTACCGGAGAGTTACGGGAATTCGCCGGGGAGAAGTATTGGGCCTTATTGGGCCCTGAGGGAAAGAGAGAGGGGCTGCCTAGGGCAGGCCGCGCCCCCCCCCCCCATGGCCTAGTCCGAATTGGACTAAGGGGAGGGGCCGCACCCCCTCCTTCCTTCCCTTCTCTCTTCCCCTTCCTTGTCTCCTACTCCTAATACATGGAAGGTCTCCTAGTTGGACTAGGAAAGGGGGAATCCTACTCCCGGTGGGAGTAGGACTCCCCTAGGGCGCTCCATAGAAGAGGGCCGGCCCTCCCCTCCTCCACTCCTTTATATACGGGGGTAGGGGGCACCCCATAGACACACAAGTTGATCTACGGATCGTTCCTTAGCCGTGTGCGGTGCCCCCTTCCACCATATTCCACCTCGGTCATATCATCGCGGAGTTTAGGCGAAGCCCTGCGCCGATAGAACATCATCATCGTCATCACGCCGTCGTGTTGACGGAACTCATCCCCGACACTTTGCTGGATCGGAGCCCGGAGATCGTCATCGAGCTGAACATGTGCTTAACTCGGAGGTGCCGTACGTTCGGTACTTGGATCGGTCGGATCATGAAGACGTATGACTACATCAACCGCATTGTCATAACGCTTCCGCTTTCGGTCTACGAGGGTACGTAGACAACATTCTCCCCTCTCGTTGCTATGCATCACCATGATCTTGAGTGTACGTAGGAAATTTTTTGAAATTACTACGTTCCCCAACAGGATTACCATACCACTCTGGTGCGGATCTTACTCTGGTAGACCTACGAGGTTCAGTAGAAACTTGATCTGAAGTTTCATGATAAATATCATTAGCTTCCTCACTAACTGGTGTAGTTGTCACATGAACCGGTTCTTGTGATGAACTCCTTTCCAATAAGGGAGTAAATACAATTATCTCATCAAGTTCTACTTTCCTCCCACTCACTTCTTTTGAGAGAAACTCCTTCCCTAGAAAGGATCCGATTTTAGCAACAAAAATCTTGCGCTCAGATCTGTGATAGAAGGTGTACCCAATAGTCTCTTTTGGGTATCCTATGAAGACACATTTCTCCGATTTGGGTTCGAGCTTATCTGGTTGAAGTTTCTTTACATAAGCATCGCGGCCCCAAACTTTAAGAAACGACAACTTTGGTTTCTTGCCAAACCACAGTTCATAAGGCGTCGTCTCAACGGATTTTGATGGTGCCCTATTTAACGTGAATGCGGCCGTCTCTAAAGCATAACCCCAAAACGATAGCGGTAAATCAGTAAGAGACATCATAGATCGCACCATATCTAGTAAAGTACGATTACGACGTTCGGACACACCATTTCGTTGTGGTGTTCCGGGTGGCGTGAGTTGCGAAACTATTCCTCATTGTTTCAAGTGTAGACCAAACTCGTAACTCAAATATTCTCCTCCACGATCAGATCGTAGAAACTTTATTTTCTTGTTACGATGATTTTCCACTTCACTCTGAAATTCTTTGAACTTTTCAAATGTTTCAGACTTGTGTTTCATTAAGTAGATATACCCATATCTGCTCAAATCATCTCTGAAGGTGAGAAAATAACGATACCCGCCGCGAGCCTCAACATTCATTGGACCACAAACATCAGTATGTATGATTTCCAACAAATCAGTTGCTCGCTCCATAGTTCCGGAGAATGGTGTTTTAGTCATCTTGCCCATAAGGCACGTGTCGGTGTCAAAACCGGCGGATCTCGGGTAGGGGGTCCCGAACTGTGCGTCTAGGCGGATGGTAACAGCAGACAAGGGACACGATGTTTTTACCCAGGTTCGGGCCCTCTCGATGGAGGTAAAACCCTACTCCTGCTTGATTGATATTGATGATATGGGTAGTACAAGAGTGGATCTACCACGAGATCAAGGAGGCTAAACCCTAGAAGCTAGCCTATGGTGTGATTGTTGTAATGGTTGTCCTCCTACGGACTAAAACCCTCCGGTTTATATAGACACCGGAGAGGGCTAGGGTTACAAAGAGTCGGTTACAATGGTAGGAGATCTACATATCCGTATCGCCAAGCTTGCCTTCCAAGCCAAGGAAAGTCCCATCCGGACACGGGACGAAGTCTTCAATCTTGTATCTTCATAGTCTTGGAGTCCGGCTGACGATGATAGTCCGGCTATCCGGACACCCCCTAGTCCAGGACTCCCTCAGTAGCCCCCGAACCAGGCTTCAATGACGATAAGTCTAGCACGTATGTATTCTTCGGCGTTGCAAGGCGGGTTCTCCTTTAAGCTCCATGTACCTGCCGAACAGTGTCCGGCTTCCTTATCAATGTCGCGCTTCTTGGCTTCCACGCCCAATAATGGCCTTCTTCCACGCGTCGCACGAATGCGAAAAGCCAGGGTATCTTTTATGTTTTACCCCCTAGCTGTGCAAATAACCTGCCTATAAGAGAGGCAAGAATCAGATCCAAATCATACCATCTTCCTTCCGCGAGTACTCATTGGAGCGCTTCTGACCAAAAATCCATTCCATCATGGACCGTCGACGCGGCTCCTCTTCTCGTGCTCCCAGCCCTCTGCAAGGAGATTGGAGGAGATGTTCTGTCCCGCACAACAAGCTGGTGACGCTCCAAGCAGAGGGATATCTCCCTCCGGCCTTCATGGTTCCGGTTCGAGCCGGGCTGGCCACCTACAAAGGTGGGAAGCATGCGGAGGCCACCCCAAGTCCCAACAAAGGGGAGCGGGTATGCTTCGTCCCCTATTTGATAAGGGGGCTTGGATTTCCTATACATCCGTTCCTCCGCGGGCTCCTAGAGTTCTACGGACTCCAGCTCCATCACCTCACGCCCGCTGTCGGTGTCAAAACCGACGGATCTCGGGTACGGGGTCCCGAACTGTGCGTCTAGGCGGATGGTAACAGGAGACAAGGGACACGATGTTTTACCCAGGTTCGGGCCCTCTTGATGGAGGTAAAACCCTACGTCCTGCTTGATTAATATTGATGATATGGGTAGTACAAGAGTGGATCTACCACGAGATCAAGGAGGCTAACCCTAGAAGCTAGCCTATGGTATGATTGTTGTAATGGAGGTTATGTCCTACGGACTAAAGCCCTCCGGTTTATATAGACACCGGAGGGGGCTAGGGTTACACAGAGTCGGTTACAATGGTAGGAGATCTACATATCCGTATTGCCAAGCTTGCCTTCCACGCCAAGGAAAGTCACATCCGGACACTGGACGGAGTCTTCAATCTTGTATCTTCGTAGTCTTGGAGTCCGGCGGACGATGATAGTCCGGCTGTCCGGACACCCCCTAGTCCAGGACTCCCTCAGTAGCCCCTGAACCTGGCTTCAATGACGATGAGTCCGGCGCGCATAATGTTCGGCATGTCAAGGCGGGTTCCTCCTCCAAATAATCCGTAGAAGATTGTGAACACCAGGATAGTGTCCGGCTCTGCAAAATAAATTCCACATTCCACCGTAGAGAGAACAAAATGTACACAAGTTCAATCTGCTGACATATTTTGCGGCATGACATCACACCACTACCAAGCCTCTACTTGAATCGTTTTTTATTATACCACCTCAGCGCGTTTAGCGAAGCGGTTTCCTTGGCACGTCTTGTGGAAGCAGAGATCCTGTTCCCCTTATTCCTGAATTCTCATCAATACGGACGTGGGTAACCCAACCGCGCCATTGATGGTGGCGCTTGGGAGATAAGCGAGTTTTACCAGGCTGGTGGGGACGCATAGTCTTCGTCCGCCTATATAAGGGATAAGGATTCACCTTTTCACCTACGCCTTCTTACTCCTTTGCTTATCCATCTCCGCGCACTCGAGCTCTAGCACCCAAGTTCGCGCATCTCGCCTCGACCTTCTCCGACCATGTCCGGAGCGGGAGGCAAGTGGTTGGCCTCCACCGTTAAGGAGGAGCACATCACCAAGCTGCGCAGCGTCGGGTACCTTTCCGGCGACATCGCGCACCGGCTGCCCGATGAGGGGCAGCTCATCCCCACCCCCAGGCCCCATGAGAGGGTCGTTTTCCTTCCCCACTTCCTCCGCGGACTGCGCTTTCCACTTCATCCCTTTGTCCGGGGGCTCATGTTCTACTACGGCCTGGATTTCCATGATCTGGCGCTGAACTTCATTCTCAATATCTCGGCGTTTATCGTCGTGTGCGAGGCCTTCCTCGGCATCCAGCCCCACTTCGGCTTGTGGCTCAAGACCTTCAATGTCAAGCCGAAGGTAGTAAAGGGCACTCAAGCGGAGTGCGGAGGCGCCATGTTGGGCAAGATGCCCAACGTCCTTTGGTTCGAAGGGGCCTTCATGGAATCCGTCAAGGGGTGACAATCGGGGTGGTTCTATATCACCGAGCCGCGCGACCCTAAGTGGGCGGCGGCCCCCGAGTTCAGATCTGGTATCCCTACGTAGCTCACCTCCTGGAAAGAGAAGGGCTTGCTGTGGGGTAATTCGAAGGAGCTGACGGGACTCCAACCCTGTATCCAGAAGCTGGTGAACAAGAAGCTCAGGCTTGTTAACGTGGTCCAAGTCATGCTCGTCCGCCGGATTCTCCCATGCCAAGAACGGGCATTCAATCTGTGGGAGTTCAATCTGGAACAGCACCAAGCGTTGAGCGAGCTCTTCGACACGATGTACGAAGGCGCCTGGAGGGTGCTGTTTAAGGGCGTCGAAGCCCCCGCATCCGCGACGGAAGATCGCGGATTTCACTCGCAGCGTCCAGCTGACGAGGTAAGTGATTCTACCCCTTTACGGGACACTTGTTGTTAATAGTTTGACCCTGAGCGGGTTTCAATTTCCCTTTTCCTTTGACAGGACTGGATGAAGAAGGCCGAGCAGCTCATCTGCCCAGCTCCCATGCCAGAGGACCCAGTGGATGCCCGTTTAGCGGGGCTACTGGTTCCGGCACCATATGTGGTGCCGGAGAAGAAGGCCAAGAAGGTGGCCACGGGTACTCGAAAGAGTTCCCATTTTCAGGTGTCCGACGACTCCGAGGCGGATTCCTCCCCTGAAGATGAGGAGGAGGAAGAAGACTCTCTCCCCGAGGAGGGAGAGAGAAAGAGGAAGGCCTCCCCAACAGGGGAGGCCGAAGGGTCCAAGAGGGGAAGAACTATTCCCCCGGACAGCTCCGCCAACACCAATGTTGGCGATGAAGAGTGGCCCTCAAGGGCCAAGCCTCAGGCGAGATCGTAAGCATCCGGATCCCTGAATAATCTTCAATTTCTTTTGTGTCACATAGTGTCCTCCGAATGCCGCATACTGCTTGTAGTCCGGCCGATGATGATCTCCCCGCTTCGTCGAGCGGGTCGTTGGCTCCGTCGGATGTAGATTCCATTCCGACTACCTCCACCCCTCGCGCCGCTGAGGACGCCGAGGTGGGATCCCGGGAAGGGACCCATCAGGAGGAGGCTCGGGAGGCGCCACAAGGCAGCCTCCCGGACTTTGCATCGGACTCTACACCGGAACCCGTAGTGGTTCCAGAGTCCGGCAGGCGGCCCCTTCGCAAGAAGGGCAAGACCGTGACACCGGCAGCCCCCGTCCAACCGGAGGCGCCGGACAACTTGTTGGAGGCGCTCCAAGGCGCTTCCATCGAGGAAGAACACCGCACCATCATGAGTGCGGTGATTCAGAAGGTTCAGCTCGCCAAGAGCAGGCTGACCGAAGCCTGCAGTAGCCTTCTAACAGGCTTTGAGGTAAGAAGTTCAAATTATGTAATGTAATACCGCATAGATAGTAGCCCCTGATGCTCAGTTCGGTGTTCAGAAAGAAAAGCCGGATTGAGGATCTAAAAAGATATACGCAGGGTTGCTAATAAATTATGTCAATATGGGTTTGCAGGCTGCGCTGCTGACCTCTGCCGCACTGACTGCGGAAGTCGGTGCATTGAAGCAGGATCTCGAGCGGTCCGAGCAAGAGCTCGGCCGTGCCAAAAAGCAGCTCGAGGACAAAGAAGGTGAGGAACACTACTTTGAATAGTTACCTTACAGAAAAGGATTTAGGTTGCAATAAGAGAATAACAAGGATAACATGGGTACTGCAGGGGCCACTAACGAGGTGGCAACCCTGAAGGAGGATGTGCCCACGGCCGAACGCAATGCGGCCGCAGAACGGGCAGAGCGAGAGAGGCAGGAGGCGCGGGTGGCGGAGGTGCGGCAAGAGCTCCAGGCTCTCATGGAGAAGCATGAGAGTTTGGAGCGCGACTCAAAGACTCGAGAGTCCGAGCTCGCCTCGGCTCTCGAAAGTGCCAAGTCTGCCAAGGCTGAGGCCCGTAAGGCCCTTCAGGAGGTTGAGGATATGAAGAAAATAGCAGTGGGTAAGGCATTTTTCATGCAAAGCAAGCATGTTAATGTAAACTACCTGACACTTACCCGAATTCGGAGCTCTCCAGGGGCATTTGCAGATCTGCCTCGCAGTGTGTCCGATGCCGCCGCATTCTACCGTGGTGAGGAGGGGAGCTCGACGGAAAAGGTCTTCTAGTCTCAGTACGCTGAGGCCGGCCATCCGGTGCCCCCTAGCGACCAGCTGAAGCAGCTGGTCGAGCTCCACAAGGTAGCTGAGGAGGCCCTGAAGGGCCTCATAGTCCGGCTGTGGCCTGGACAAGCAGTGCCTGGGAGCTACTTCGGCCTCGTGCGGCGGCTGGTGGATGCGTGCCCCTGGGTGGAGGTCATCAAGCGCTCCACCTGTATTGAAGGTGCTCGTCGGGCCCTTGCCCGCGCAAAGGTGCATTGGGGCAAGCTGGATGCGGAGAAGCTCATCACTGACGCGCCGCCAGTGGGCAAGGAGTATCGTACGCCCGAGATGTACTATAAGAATGTCCTGAAGGGTGCCCGCAAGATTGCGGATGAGTGCCCCAGAGATGTAATTATTGAGTAGACTCGCTATGTATTATCTTGTGCGCTGAAAACTTTGTTCATATGCGCGAAGCAATGCTTGTTTGATTTAAAATATTACCTTCTGTGCGGCCGTTTATAAAATCAGAGAGATGGCAAGTCGTCGGCTTCAGCCCCCAAGCCACGAGTGCTGGGGTGTTCGGGATAAACTTGAGCACTCTTGTTCCCATTTTTGGGTCCATCTAGGGAGGCGCTCAACACAACGAACAAGGCAACCGGACTTATAATGCTTGAACACTCTCACTTAGCCATAGAATTCTATAATTTTAAATTTCGGCGAAGCCCCTAGTATTCGGAAGACCGAATTCGGGGCGCTATCCACGCCTTCGTCAGACATTATCCGGTACTTCGCTCGAAGCGGCATAAGTCTTTAGGACCCGAAAAGACCTCTCGAACAGCGACCGGTCTCTCGCCTTATCATGCCAGTCAGTTTTAGCTTTCTCCACTGAGGTGCTCGCCCAGCTCAACCGGGGCGCAATCGCAGTGGTTCTCCCAGTGCCACCTTAGCCGACAGAACGGAACGTAAGGCACCAAAACGTGGGAGCCGGGCAAACCCAACTATTGACCCAAGACATGATTCGGAGCCGATTCATATAATGCTATAAGTTCGGGGTGCCGCACTTGTGAAAGTGTTCGGACTTATCACACCATAATGCGGGGAACATAAGCCCCTGGTGTATTCGGCCGTACCAAAATATACGGGTGCAAGATGTCATTAGTGAACATGTATGTAAAGTAATGCAATTACAGGCAAAAAGTGTTGCATTATTTATTCAAGAAATTCTGCTATGAGTGTGGAAGGATACAAATAGTGTGGTAAGCAAGGGATTGGACTAAATAAACATGTCCCCCTCCAGGGGTGGGCTGCGGACTGGTGTATATAATCGAATTTAAAGCTTGTAATGGAGGCCACCTGAGTGTTCGTCGCAGCCTTTTTCCCTCCCTGGCTATTGCATCGTGAGTTCGGCGGGTTCGCCGCCGGACAGGGTCTCTGGTGAACGGAGTCCTATGTATACAAAGAAGTAAAATAAAATAAAAAAGAGCAACGCACTTGTGATCCCCTAGTGTGGTCGAGCCGCACTCTGGGGTCTGTTGTGGTCGTGCCCCTCCCCCTAGGCCCATGGTATCTCCAGAGCGTAATGATGTACGCGGAGGGTTGGTCTTGCGATCATGCGAGGGCTGGGGTTGGGGCCGCATTGCTACGCGTGCTCGGAACATGCCAGGTGGTCTTGGTTGATGTTGCTCCGGGCACGTTTGGCCGTGTCCGACCGTTTAACGGCCGGACTCGAAAATTGCCTTAGAAGGCTGCTCTGTACTTCTGCCGCGAGAGTCGCTGTATGTTCCTCCGTTCCGAGGGAGCGTTCCGTATTTCCGTTGACCGTGATGACTCCACGAGGGCCTGGCATCTTGAGCTTGAGGTATGCATAATGTGGCACCACGTTGAACTTTGCAAACGCGGTTTGTCCAAGCAGAGCGTGATAGCCGCTGCGGAACGGGACTATGTCGAAGATTAACTCCTCGCTCCGGAAATTGTCCGGGGATCCGAAGACCACTTCCAGTGTGACTGAGCCTGTACAATTGGCCTCAACGCCTGGTATGACGCCTTTGAAGGTCGTCTTTGTAGGTTTAATCCTTGAGGGGTCTATGCCCATCTTGTGCATTGTATCCTGATAAAGCAGGTTCAGGCTACTGCCGCCGTCCATCAGGACTCTCGTGAGGTGAAATCCATCGACGATTGGGTCTAAAACCAATGCGGCGAATCCTCCATGGCGGATGCTGGTCGGATGGTCTCTTCGATCGAAAGTGATCGGGCAAGAGGACCATGGATTGAACTTCAGGGCGACTGGCTCCATCGCATATACGTCCCTTAGTGCACGCTTCTGCTCCCTCTTGGGTATATGGGTTGCGTATATCATGTTTACCGTCCGCACTTGTGCGGGGAAACCCTTCTGTCCTCTACTGTTCGGCGGCCGGGTTTCTTCCTCGTCGTCGCTATGCAGCCCCTTGTCATTGTTTTTGGCAATTAACTTGCCTGCCTGCTTGAATACCCAACAATCTCTATTGGTGTGGTTAGCTGGCTTTTCGGGGGTGCCATGTATCTGACATGAGCGGTCGAGTATTCAGTCCAAATTGGACGGACCCGGAGTTGTTCTTTTAAATGGCTTCTTCCGCTGACCGGGTTTAGAGCCTCGAAATCTGGCGTTGACTGTCGTATCCTCCTTGTCGTCGCCGCTAACGCGGCGTTTATTTTTGTTTCAACGCGACCTGCCATTGTGGTCCTTGGTATCCGGACTTCCAGAATTTTTACTGAGGTTGTTGCTGTGAGCTAGCCAGCTGTCCTCTCCCACACAGAAGCGGGTCATTAGTGATGTGAGGGCTGCCATGGATTTCGGCTTTTCCTGTCCTCGGTGTCGGGCTAGCCACTCGTCGCGGATGTTATGTTTGAAGGCTGCGAGGGCCTCTGCAACCGGACAGTCGATGATTTGATTTTTCTTTGTTAAGAACCGTGTCCAGAACTGTCTGGCCGATTCATCTGGCTGCTGAATTATGTGGCTTAGGTCATCGGCATCTGGTGGTCGCACATATGTGCCCTGGAAGTTGTCGAGGAATGCGGCTTCTAGGTCTTCCCAACACCCAATTGACTCTGCGGGCAAGCTGTTAAGCCAATGCCGAGTTGGTCCTTTACGCTTGAGTGGGAGATACTTGATGGTTTGGAGATCGTCGCCGCGGGCCATATGGATGTGAAGGAGGTAATCTTCGATCCAAACCGTGGGGTCTGTTGTGCCATCATAGGATTCAATGTTTACGGGTTTAAACCCTTCAGGGATTTGATGATCCATTACTTCGTCAGTGAAGCATAGCGGGTGTGAGGCGCCTCTGTATTGAGCAATCTCGCGACGTAGCTCGAGGGAGCATTGTCTGCTATGTTCGGCCCAGCCGGAGTTGTTGTATCCGGCGCGACGGTATTCGTCGTGGGTCGTTGGGCGCCCACGTGATCCTTAGATGGATCTGGATTGCCTTGCTTTGTCCTCCAATATATCTCGCAAGTCCGGTGCGTTTCCTCTTGGCTTCGTACTTTTGGAGCGATGCCGGGGTACGGTCTTGGTGGAGGGCCTGGATGCCTCTCTATCGCAACCACGGGGTGGTCGGTTGGCCGTATTGTGCGCTGGTGATGAAGGTATGTATGCTTCTTCCTCTAGTCGGGGGAGCAACTTGCGTTTTGGGTAACTCTTGGAGGGACGTTCGAGTTCATACTCTTCGGCCGCGAGGACCTCAGTCCATCTGTCGGCCAGCAGGTCTTGATCAGCTTGAAGCTGCTGCTGATTTTTCTTTAGGCTATTTGCCGTGGCGATAAGCCTGCGTTTAAAACGCTCTTGTTTGACGGGATCCTCTGGCACGACGAATTCGTCGTCGTTGAGGCTTGCCTCGTCTCCGGAGGGAGGTATGTAATTATCATCCTCGACCTCTTCGTCTGCCGCTCTCTCGTGAGGGCTTGCATCCTCCTACGCTGAATCTTGCTGGAGGGGATTGTCTTCGGCACTTTCTGGGGTGTTATTATCTCCTGTGCTGAAATCTCCATTCTTGCTGTGGTGGGATTTAGAGCGGCTCCACTGACGTCGGCGCTTGGGCTGTTTCTTTAAGGAATCTGCCTCCGCTGCTTCTTTGCCGTCCCCATCTTTTGGGGTGTCCACCATGTATATATCATATGACAAGGTGGTCTTCCAGTGCCCTGTAGGCACTGGTTCTTGTTTGTCTCCGGCATCGTCATCCATACCATCGATGTCATCGGAGTCATGGCCTAGCATGTCGGTTAGATCGTCGACAGTGGCTACAAAGTGGGTGGTGTGTGGGTTTTGAATTTCTTCGTCGTCCGCATCCCAACCATCCTGGCCATAGTCCGGCCAGGGCTCTCCGGATAGCGAGAGATGTTTTAGCGAATTTAGGATGTCGCCAAAGGGTGAGTGTTGGAAGATGTCCGTGGCAATGAACTCCATGATCGGCGACCAATCAGATTCGATTGGCAGGGGCGCAGGAGGTTCGGAGTCCGGCAGGGAGTCCGGCACCTCGGAGTCACGAGTTTTACAAGGGACAAGGTTAGTGTTCGGCTCCATCGCCGTGGAAGGTGCAGCCCCCGAGGCGGTGTCCAGCCACTTGTCCTCGGTCTGCGCGATCGGCTCCGAACTATGGGTCGGAGTGGATTCATGTGCGGCCTCCAAGGCGCTGTCCGGCGGCAGAGTTAGATCATGCCCCTCGTGACAGTGCGGCACGCACGGCTGTGTCTCGGATCCATCGAAGATCAAGTCTCCATGGATATCCGCCGTGAAGTTTAGGCTTCCAAATCTGACCTGACGGCCAGGGGAGTAGCTTCCGATCTGCTCCAGATGGCCAAGTGAATTGGCCCGCAGTGCGAAGCCGCCGAATACGAAGATCTGTTCGGGGAGAAAAGTCTCACCCAGGACAGCGTTGTTGTTGATTGAAGGAGCCATCGAGCCTATCGATGACGACACAGAGGAACTCTCAATGAAAGCACCAATGTCGGTGTCAAAACCGGCGGATCTCGGGTAGGGGGTCCCGAACTGTGCGTCTAGGCGGATGGTAACAGGAGACAAGGGACACTATGTTTTACCCAGGTTCGGGCCCTCTTGATGGAGGTAAAACCCTACGTCCCGCTTGATTAATATTGATGATATGGGTAGTACAAGAGTGGATCTACCACGAGATCAAGGAGGCTAAACCCTAGAAGCTAGCCTATGGTATGATTGTTGTAATGGAGGTTATGTCCTCCGGACTAAAGCCCTCCGGTTTATATAGACACCGGAGGGGGCTAGGGTTACACAGAGTCGGTTACAATGGTAGGAGATCTACATATCCGTATTGCCAAGCTTGCCTTCCACGCCAAGGAAAGTCCCATCCGGACACGGGACGGAGTCTTCAATCTTGTATCTTCGTAGTCTTGGAGTCCGGCGGACGATGATAGTCCGGCTGTCTGGACACCCCCTAGTCCAGGACTCCCTCACCCGCTACTATCCTGCATATCGCGGGTTTCGTAGCTCTTTGTGAGCTATTTCTGGACGTCGAGCCCCATTTCATGCTATGGAAGAGGTTGTTCTGCCTTGTACCCCGCTCTCACGAGGGATCCCTATATCAAGTGGGCGGTGCCGAAATATGGCGCATCGCCGGGACCGGATATCCATCCGGAACCCCTAAGAAGGCGTCCGAAGACTGGCCTTCAGAATGGTTTTACGTAGAAGATGCTCCGCTGCCGGACCTTGTTCGGATCGGCCTCCCGGAGTTCAGTAATGCTCCTCTAAAGAAACGCCTTAGCTGGCGCCCACGAAGCCCCCAGCTGGAGGAAGACAAGAGCGTCCATTATTTGATGGGCCGGATAAGGTTACTGGCCCATTCCGGGTTGACCATGATTGGAGTCATGGCAATGTGCATTATGCGAGGGGTGCAGCCGCTGCAATACAGGGGCCACCCTATGTGGGATTTCAACGGGGAGGACGATGCCACCCGTCATGGCCGCAAAGGGCCGGGATCGGCCAAAGACCTGGCGAAGATCCTGTCCGGCCTGTACAAGGGGGAGAAGGAGGATTTCCTCTAGACGAGCCCGTTGAATGGGTTCTCCATGAATAACCCTCGGCGTTAAGTGCCCGACCCATGCTTTAAGTGCCCGACCCATGCTTTCAAAGTTTAAATTTCTTATATCATGCTTTGGACGCAGGAGCTGCGTCGGGTTGTGGAGGGCATGCATAGTCCAGCTCCGCAACCCGAGGATCTCGAGAGATCCCAGGATACGGCCTCCGAAGAGGACCCGGACATAAAGGTGGAACTAATTGACGGGGTGTTCCACCAACTCAGCATGGACAATGCTTTAGTCGCCATTACGGTTGACTACCCCGGCCTATATCCGGCTTCCCAGGTGATTGTGACTGAAGTCCTGACACCATTAATTCTTCCTTGCTCTTTTCTGACCCCCGTATATGATGGTGTTTTGCAGGAGGCGCCTTCAAGGCGGGAAGCCGAGCTCGCGGCGGCTGACCAACAAGGGTCAGTCCGGCCCAGTAGGCGGAAGAGGAGCGCGGCGCGGATTGAAATGTCGTGGCAAAGGTATAGCTCACGGTTTGTTATTTAGAGCAACATTCCTAGGAAGCGTTTGAGTGCTCATGACTTTTGTAGGAGAAAAAGCGACCGCTGGACTGCGGGCGTAGAGGTTGCCAACCCAGCCTCTACCAGCCAAGCTCCAGCACCTGGTCTGGAGGGGGAGGCGAGCGCAAGGCGCGAGCCGGATACTCCTCCATCGGAGGATGCCGACAGACTGTCCGCCACCAAGTCTGAGGTGGAGAGCGCCATGAACCAAAGGCGCCGCCGGACAGTTTTTCGTGACGCGTGCTTTTCCCCTGAGGCGTTGAATGCCTTTAACACGGGGGACGCGCACCTCCGTGCTGCTCAAGATGGTTTGACCAGAGCCACGGAGCAGTATGTAAAAGACATATGGGTAAGAGAATTTAATAGTTGTATATGCCAGTAGCCCCCGAGACTTAAAGTAGTTATATTAACTGATTTAGGGATCATTTGAAATGCAGGATCTTATGGAGAAGAATACCCAACTGTCTCAGGAGCTGCAAGAGTGTAAGGCCCAACTCGAGGCCGCACTTGCCGCCGCAGGAGGAAACACAGAGACCCCTCCTAGTAACACATTATTTTAAAAAGATAAGTGGTGTGCGGCGTGCGCGCAAGTCTAATAATGACATTGCAGGTGCTGCCGGACAAGATCCGGACAGGCAAGAACTACTGCGCCAGCTAAAGGCCGGCGAGAGGGTGCTGAATAAGGTGCAGCAGGAAAGGAACAAGCTCCAGGATGCCCACGCCCAGCTTGGAGAAGAGCTGAAAGGTGTTCGGGCCGAGCTGTCTAGCTCCGTTAAGGAGAATTAGCGGCTTCGTCGCGGCATCTATAGTAAGTGCTTGAGCGAACTCCTTTGAAAAGAAGAGTTCGGCGAGGAAGTCAATTGACAAAATATGTCTGTAGGTATACTCACAGGTCGCCCTGCGGAGGAGATGCCCGTATCAACGGGTGATCAACTTCCCGAGCTGTTGCAACTGCTCGAACGAGTTCGGCAGGCAATGAGCGGCGCCGTCCAGGCTTTATGGCCAGCCCTCTCCCTACCCGAGGGCCTTGGGGAGCTTGCAGAGAAGCTTCAGGGAGTGCGGCAACGCTTCCGTTTATGGAAGATTTCGGCCTGCCGCCAAGGTGCCAGGGAGGCCTGGGCCATGGTGAAGACGCGGTACAAGAAGGCAGATCCCAACCACATGGCTGAGGTCGGACTTGTGGGGCCCGATGTGAAGGAGATCCCTGTGAGTTTAGTATACGTCCAAGTAGAGTTGGCCGCTAAATTTTCCCAACGGGACTGTAAATTAGACAGCCTGTTAGACGGGATTGAGGAGGAATACAGTCAGTCGATTTGACAATGTATTTTAAAATGACATGTAAAATTCCTTCTAGCCGGATTATAGATCGTTTGTCTTTGCCGACCTTTTCGCTTCAACCTCGGGACCCTAGAGTCCGGAGTGTGTCCGAATACCTTCTCGGTTAAGAAACAACCGGGGCATGCATGGAGACCAGGTGTAGGGGTCATTAGTGCTTTATCAGACAAGTGCCCAACTAGTTATGTTATATTACATGGTTAGTAAGAAACATCTTCCAGGGAGAATAGTTCCGTTAAGGGTTCCTTTCCCTGGGAGGCATGCCCTAAAGTGCATGTTCGGACTACGAAAAGAGCAGAAAAACATCTGGGGGCAGATAAATAAGTAGGTAAAAAATCATCTTTCAAGTCACCGACCGAATATTCCCTTAAGAACGCTAGCTTTCGGCTTCACCCAGTCTGAGGTACACATCCGGCTGACCCGGCAGTAACAATCGCGGAGGTGCTCCCTTTACCTCCTAGCCGAACAATCGGGAACGTAGGGGTAAGCACAGGAGCCAGGCAACCCAGCTTGGACAAAACTTATGTCATATCGATGCATATAATGGTGAATAAAAGGTACATGTGGAAGCTTGACACATGTGCTCGGCATGAAGCCCTTATAATTAAGCTTCTGGTAAAGAAGCCCCCAGGTATAATGAGTGCGGATGGCACATCAAGTGTGTGCGAACAATGCGCAAGTAGGCCTATAAGGGCTTTTTAGGAAAAGGGGTGAGAGAAGAAAGAGAAACAAAAGACAGCTGAAGTGTAAAAATTTGGACGGGGGAAGGGGACGAACTCTTAGTCCGGCGCTAGGCATAGAATCTTCAGAGGCTATAGCGACCCGACCTCAGATGTTCAAGTCTCTATGCTCAGGTGTCATCCCTGAATCAGTAATGCTGACACCACACAGTACTTCGAAGGATTTATAACAGAGTAGCAATCACACACTTATTACATCGTTTGTCCAAAGAAGACTTATTACAATAATCATGGCTTAAGGCCATCTAATAACGATAACAGCGGAAGACTTGGAAGATAAGTGAGTCCATCAACTCCAACGGCATCACTGAGTATAGAACCACGACCTAAAAGCACCTTACTCGTCGTCTGAAAAGTCTGCAACATGAAAGTTGCAGCCCGAAAACGGGTCAGCACATGGAATATGCTGGCAATATTCAAGTACTAGATACTCAAGATGTCCATAACCGGGGACACGGCTAATCATGATTAGTTTGTACACTCTGCAGAGGTTTGCGCACTTTTCCCCACAAGACTCGATCGCCTTCGTTTGGTTCCTCGCACTACATGGTGTTTGAGAAACGGATGACCGAGACATAGTCTTTCAGAAGCGCTAGCACCTTACGATGGGTGGACCCGTACACCTACATCCCCTACATCTGCTAGTCCACCACTATAAGAGTTCGCACGACTTAGTCAACTATGCCAGAGCCCATAATGGCTTGTGGCTGCACACGTAAGTTACTAGCATGAATTATCTTATGATCCCTTTGAGCCTGGGTGGCGGTCCATAGGAAAATCACACGGTACCCCTGGGATTTCCAAAAAAACAGGCAATCACTGGATACCCCAGGTGCCTCAATCCACCCAGATGTGTATTTAAGTTGCCACCTTAGATAAACCATTAATTTACAATATCACATCTGTCATGGATATTCACTCACCCAATCCACGTCTACTAGCATAGCATGGCATAATAAGCAAACGTAGAAGTAACTCCCAAAGGTTTCATAAGTAAAACAGGTAATAGGTACTACCTCATCTACTTCCCATCCCACAATTTAATTAGATCCTAATCATGCAATGTTTGAGGATTGATCTAATGCATAAAAACTGGGTAGTAGAAAAGGTATGATCAAGTGTTACTTGCCTTGCTGATGATCCACGAAACCTAGGGATTCGAAGTAACAAGCGGCGCACTCCGGGTGATCTATCGCAGACAAACAACAAGCATACAATAAGTACTCATCTAATGCATAGGTAAATCTCGAATAAAAGATCTAACCAGAAAGTTCAACCTAAGAACCCTGGTTGCAAAAAGAATTCAAATCAAATAAAGCAACGAAAGTCAAACGGCGAAAGAAAACAACTCGGTTCTAGCAAGTTGAAAACTAGGTCAAATTTTACAGTAGCAAAACTTAGTTCAAGTTGATTAGTCGGAACGGCGGTTTCGAAACGAAACTCCAGGCGCTTGAATCACCTGATTCCGATAAACGAGCGAGAAGAAAAACTAGAACGAAGATCGGATCTGAAATCACGATCAGAAAATAGCGGATTAAATCCGACTAAAAGAAAACGATGAACGGGAATAACCGGTGATCATGTTCGTTAAGACGAACGGTCCGGCGAGCGCTCGCTAAACAACAAAACCGGAAATAAAAACCGATCTAGGGTTTTAAAAAAAACC
>NC_057801.1:207413397-207421349 GCF_018294505.1 Triticum aestivum
GCAGGCGGCGCGACAGCGGCGCTGGGCGTGCGTGCGCGAGGGCGGCTGGGCCGGCTCGGCCAGCTGGGCCTTGGCCCAGGCGGCGGGGCGCTGCAGTTTTTTTTATAAATACCGTGCGCAGAAAAACAAATAAAATAAAATCTAAACAAACTCCAAAAATTACAAAGTAAATTTTCCCCGACTCCTAAAAATGAGTCGAACAAAATGAACTTTTACTCGGGGCCTAAAATGCAATTTTTGTAAACACGCATTTTTCCCTAAGGCAAATAAACTCCGAGAAAATCCAAATTTTGATTTATTTATTAAATCTTCATTTTTCCTAAATTTTGGGAAAGTCATATTATTCCCTCTCATATTTTTGATATTGGAAAATTATTTGAAGATGAAATAAATAAAATCAAATGATCCTCTTTTCATAATTCGAGAGAACTCAAATATGAAAATTTCGAAATCTCCAACTCTCTCCGGGGATCCTTGAGTTGCGTGAAATTTCTAGGATCAACAAATGCACGAAAAATATCATATGCATGATGATCTTATGTATAACATTCCAAATTGAAAATTTGGAATGTTACAAACCTACCCCCCTTAAGATGAATCTCGCCCTCGAGATTCGGGTTGGCTAGAAAATAGGTGAGGGTGGTCCTTGAGCAAATCTTCTTCTCTCTCCCAGGTGGCTTCATCCTCTGTGTGGTGGCTCCACTGAACCTTGCAAAACTTGATAACCTTGCTGCGAGTAACTCTAATGGCATATTCAAGAATCCTGACCGGTTTCTCCTCATATGTTAAATCATCCTTCAACTGAATTGCTTCAAGTGGCACTGTATCTCTTAGCGGTACCTCTGCCATCTCGGCGTGACATTTCTTCAACTGATAAACATGGAATACGTCGTGAACTCCTGACAGTCCTTCTGGTAATTCCAACTTATAAGCGACTTCTCCCATGCGTTGCAAGATCTTATACGGTCCAACGAAACGTGGTGCTAACTTTCCTTTAACTCCAAAACGCTTAACTCCTTGAAGTGGGGATACTCTAAGATAAACTCTGTCTCCAACTTCATATTCTATCGCCTTGCGTTTTGAATCCGCATAGCTCTTCTGTCTGGACTGGGCTACCTTGAGCCTGTCGCGAATCAACTTAACTTTCTGTTCAGACTCCTTAATCAAATCTGGTCCAAACAACTGACGGTCTCCAACTTCGTCCTATGACAACAGTGTCCTGCACCTCCTTCCGTATAAAGCTTCGAAAGGTGCCATCTTCAAGCTGGTTTGGTAACTGTTGTTATAAGAAAACTCGGCATACGGCAAGTTATCGTCCAAACTAGATCCATAATCTAGTGCACAAGCTCTCAGCAATCCTCCAAAATCTGGTTGACTCTCTCAGTCTGTCCATCTGTCAGTGGGTGAAAAGCTGTACTGAATTCTAGCCTGGTCCCCAATGTTTCGTGCAACTGATTCCAAAACTTTGAGGTAAATTGGGTTCCTCTATCTGATACGATACTCCTCGGAACTCCGTGTAAACACACAATTCTGGTCATGTATATCTTTGCCAACTTAGCACTGCTATAGGTAGTCTTGACTGGAATGAAATGAGCTACCTTCGTCAAGCGGTCGACTATAACCCAAATCGAGTCGTAGCCTGAACGAGTCTTTGGCAACCCCGTGATGAAGTCCATGCCTAGTTTATCCCACTTCCATTCGGGTATCGGCAATGGTTGCAACAATCCTACTGGCTTCTGATGTTCTGCCTTCACTCTCTGACATACATCACAAACTGCTACATACTCCGCAATATCTTTCTTCATTCTGGTCCACCAGAACGTTTCCTTCAAGTCCAAATACATTTTGGTATTTCTGGGGTGAATCGAATAGGGTGAATCATGTGCCTCTTGCAGAATCAACTTCCTGATCTCCGGGTCATTGGGCACATATACCCGGTCCTCAAACCATAGGGTGTCGTGTTCATCCTCACAAAATCCCTTTGCTTTTCCTTCGCTCATTTTCTTCTTTATATCCGCGATCTCTTTATCATTTTTTTCTGAGCTTCCCTGATTTTATCCATCTAGGTAGACTGAATCTCCAATGCTGCTACATAGCCTCTCGGAACTATTTCCAAACATAGCTCACGAAGATCTTCTGCTAACTGCTTCGGTATTTCTCCAGTCAATAGCGTATTGACATGGCTCTTGTGGCTCAATGCGTCAGCTACTACATTAGCCTTTCCGGGATGGTAATGTAATCTCATATCATAATCCTTGATGAGTTCCAACCATCTCCTTTGTCTAAGGTTTAACTCCTTCTGCGTGAAAATGTACTTCAAACTCTTGTGATCCGTGTACACCTCACAATGATTTCCAATGAGGAAATGTCTCCATGTCTTCAATGCATGCACTACGGTTGCTAACTCAAATCATGTGTGGCATAATTTAATTCGTGAGGTTTCAGTTGTCGCGAAGCATACGAAACAACTCTTCCTTCCTGCATAAGTACTGCTCCAAGTCCTCGACGTGAAGCGTCGCAATACACCTCATAATCCTTGGTTTGATCTGGCAAAATTAACACTGGTGAGGTAACCAATCTTTTCTTCACCTCCTGAAAACTTGCCTCACAATCCTCAGTCCATATGAACTTGTTGTCCTTTTTCAGCAACTCCATCATAGGCTTTGCAATCCTTGAGAAATTCTCAATGAATCTCCGGTAGTATCCTGCGAGTCCAAGAAAACTCCGGATCTCTCCAACTGTCATTGGTGCTTCCCATTCGGTTACAGTCTCAACCTTTTTAGGGTCAACTGCTATCCCTTCTCCGGATATAACATGTCCAAGAAATCCAACTTCCTTTAGCCAAAATTCACATTTGCTGAACTTGGCATATAACTGATGTTCCCTTAGTTTCTCCAAAACCAATCGCAAATGTTCCTTATGTTCCTCTTCGTTCTTCGAGTAAACCAAAATATCATCAATGAACACCACAACGAACTTATCCAAAAACTCCATAAACACTTTGTTCATGAAATAGGCAGGTGCGTTAGTCAGTCCAAAAGACATAATGGTATACTCATACAATCCATATCTTGTGGTGAATGCCGTCTTAGGTATGTCCTGCTCTCGAATCTTCAACTGATGGTACCCTGATCGCAAATCGATCTTGGAAAACACTTTAGATCCTTGCAAATGATCAAACAGATCATTTATCATTGGTAGTGGGTACTTGTTCTTGATGGTTACTTCATTCAATCCACGATAATCAACAACCATCCTTAACGATCCATCCTTCTTCTCCACTAAAAGCACGGGTGATCCCCAAGGCGAAGAACTTGGGTGTATATAACCTTTATCCAATAGCTCCTTAATCTGCTTCTTGATTTCCGCCAAATCCTGTGCGGGCATCCTGTATGGTCGCTTCGATATAGGGCTTGTACCTGGCAAAAGCTCAATCAAAAACTCAATGTCTCTATCCGGTGGCATTCCTGGCAATTCCTCAGGAAATACATCAGGGTAATCCTTCACCACTGGCACCTCTTCCTACACAACTCCTGATAAGGAATTTACTTGATTCCTATTTGGTCCATGTCGTGATACATACCTGATCCTTCTTCCTTCTGGTGTCGTGAGAAAAATCGTTCTACTTGCGCAATTGATGTTTCCTCCATACATCGACAGCCAATCCATACCGAGAATCACATCCAAACCTTGGGATTCCAGAATGATCAAATCCGTCGGGAACACATGCCTTCCTATACTCAATGGCACTTGAAAACATCCTTGCCTGGCCGTGTACTCTGCTCCTGGTGAGCTTACTAGCATAGGTGTTATAAGAAGCTTAGTGGGCAGGCTATACTTTTCTGCAAATCCCCTTGATATGTATGAATGCGATGCACCAGTATCGAAAAGAACAAGTGCAGTAAATGACTTAACCAAAAACTTACCGATTACTGCATCGGGCTGAGCTTCAACCTCCTCCACATCAATGTGGTTCACCTGTCCCCTGTTGAAAGGGTTTGGCTTCTTTCCAGAGCTTCCATTTCCACCTTGGTCTTCGGGCAGTCATTTGCATAATGTCCGGTCTTGGAACACTTGTAACAGGTGACATGGCTCAGGTCTTTCTTGGCTGGGGTTGATGGTGTGGTCCGGTTCTGGCCGTTGCTTCCTCCATTCCCATTACCATTTTTGTGGCCATTAAGGTTGTGCGAACTTCCTCCTCCATGGGTATGATGAAACTGAACTCCCTGTTTAGGGGTATAGCGGGGCTTCTGCTGGGCTCCAGAGTTATACTTCCCCTGCCCATACTTCCTCTTGCGATTCTCAATCTGTTGCTGCTTTCCTTCAATCATAAGGGCGCGGTCTACCAACTCCTGGTAGTTATTGAACCTTGCTACCATCAACTGCATGCTTAACTCATCATTCGGTCCTTCCAGAAACTTCTCCTGCTTAGATGCGTCTGTAGCAACGTCATCTGGGGCATAACATGCTAACTTACTAAAATCATCCACATACTGGCCAACGGTCCTTCCTCCTTGGCGTAAGTTACGAAACTCACGCTTCTTCATGGCCATAGATCCTGCTGAAACATGGGTAGTGCAGAAAGCTTGCTGAAACTGATCCCATGTGATAGTGTCTATAGGGTAAGTGGCTGTGAAATTCTCCCACCATGCTGCTGCGGGTCTGTCAAGCTGATGTGAAGCAAACTTCACCTTCTCACCATCTGTACATCCTGCAGTGGTCAACTCCCTTCCTATCTTGCAGAGCCAATCATCTGCTACAATCGGCTCGGTGCTACTAGAATACACCGGCGGATTCAGTCTAAGGAAACGAGTCAAGTGATCCGCAGGTGGTGGTGGCGGTGGGTTGTTGTTGTTGTTGCCTTGGTTCTGCACCAATGTTTGAATCAAGGTATTCTGCTGCTGAATCAACTGAGTGATCTCTGGCGGGAAAACAAACTCGGTGTCGCGTCTCGGAGGCATCTGAAGGGTTTTAGAAAAGACGAGAAATTAAGAATAGAGTGAGGTCTAAGTAGAAAACACTACCCAAATGCTCATGTGACAAATGCACACAAAATCACTTCATTCATTCAAACAAAAGGGCATACAACGGTTTAACTATCGCAAAAAGTGCTTGTACTATAATGTTTACATGGAGGGATCACTACTAATATATGGGGGTCATCTATTAATTTGAACCGGTGGAAGACTCCATGATGTCTGCTCCAGCTTTGTCTTAAAAATCGGGTTCACTTGGATCCGAATCAGTGTCGTCGATGATGATGTAGTTGCTCGGACAGTCGACATACTTGTCTTCATTCTTGAGCTCTAACTTCTTCTTGAGTTCTCCAATCTCATACTTAAGATCGCCGTTGTGCCTTACGACAGCTACGATCTCGTCCATGTAGTCCTTGCGTAGAGTCTTGATCTCTCCTTCAAGTTCGATGATCCTTCCCTTCGCATTCTTCAACTCTATCATATCATTGCACATCTGGTTCTCCTGGCGTCGAATGTGCTAGTTTAACTCCTGGATGTAAGCTGCAATGGATCTATCCTTCTTGGTGCTGACTATCTCCCAATCTTCATTCCGGCGTCCGCAAATCTGGTAGATAGTGTCCTTGAGGTCTTCTTGATAAACTTCTCCAATGCGTCCCATGGTGATATGAGCTGCCATGCTCTTTCCCAGACTCCAGGTTGGTGCACTGAAAACACTATCTATGGGCTTGGTGATTGGGGCGAAAGTCCTTCCCGGAACGTGAGCTTGAATCTTCCAGCGCTCCTCTTCGGGCAGAGTGGCATTGAAAGTCCCGGTGAAGCTTGGTAGTCCAATGTTCAGATACTTAGCGACTTCCTTCAAGTGGGATCCAAAAGGTGTGCCTTCATCCGGTTGAGCGTACTTGATCTTTGCGTCCGTCATCCTAAAAGAGTAGAAAAGATGAGGAGTTAGAAAATGAGAAGAGAATAGTGATCTATGGCTTTAACTTAGTGGTCGTGCCCTACAGTCAGCGTGTGCTCTGATACCATCTCTGTAGCGACCCGACCTCAAATGGTCAAGTCTCTGTGATCAGGTGTCATCCCTGGATCAGTAATGCTGACACCACACAGTACTTCGAAGGATTTATAACAGAGTAGCAATCACACACTTATTACATCGTTTGTCCAAAGAGGACTTATTACAATAATCATGGCTTAAGGCCATCTAATAACGATAACAGCGGAAGACTTGGAAGATAAGTGAGTCCATCAACACCAACGGCATCACTGAGTATAGAACCACGACCTAAAAGCACCTTACTCGTCGTCTGAAAAGTCTGCAACATGAAAGTTGCAGCCCGAAAATGGGTCAGCACATGGAATATGCTGGCAATGTAACACATAGAGAATAATGAATGATAAGCCTATACTATATGCATATATGGCTGGTGGAAAAGCTTTATGGTTACAGTTTTTGCGTAAAGCCAGTTTTTCCCTACTGCAAAGGAATAAATTTATTTAACTATCATGGTGGTTGTTAAACATTGAGAATGGTTGACAGCATCCTCAATCCCAATTAAAAAGTACTCATTAACAAACCCAACAACATTTAATTAGAGTAACATGTTGAGATTCACAGAATATTCAAGTACTAGATACTCAAGATGTCCATAATCGGGGACACGACTAATCATGATTAGTTTGTACACTCTGCAGAGGTTTGCGCACTTTTCCCCACAACACTCGATCGCCTCCGTTTGGTACCTCGCACTACATGGTGTTTGAGAAACGGATGACCGAGACATAGTCTTTCAGAAGCGCTAGCACCTTACGATGGGTGGACCCGTACACCTACATCCCCTACATCTGCTAGTCCACCACTATAAGAGTTCGCACGACTTAGTCAACTATGCCAGAGCCCATAATGGCTTGTGGCTGCACACGTAAGTTACAAGCATGAATTATCTTATGATCCCTTTGAGCCTGGGTGGCGGTCCATAGGAAAATCACACGGTACCCCCGGGATTTCCAAAAAAACAGGCAATCACTGGATACCCCAGGTGCCTCAATCCACCCAGATGTGCATTTAAGTTGCCACCTTAGATAAACCATTAATTTACAATCTCACATCTGTCATGGATATTCACTCACCCAATCCACGTCTACTAGCATAGCATGGCATAATAAGCAAACGTAGAAGTAACTCCCAAAGGTTTCATAAGTAAAACAGGTAATAGGTACTACCTCATCTACTTCCCATCCCACAATTTAATTAGATCCTAATCATGCAATGTTTGAGGATTGATCTAATGCATAAGAACTGGGTAGTAGAAAAGGTATGATCAAGTGTTACTTGCCTTGCTGATGATCCGCGAAACCTAGGGATTCGAAGTAACAAGCGGCGCACTCTGGGTGATCTATCGAAGACAAACAACAAGCATACAATAAGTACTCATCTAATGCATAGGTAAATCTCGAATAAAAGATCTAACCAGAAAGTTCAACTTAAGAACCCTGGTCGCAAAAAGAATTCAAATCAAATAAAGCAACGAAAGTCAAACGGCGAAAGAAAACAACTCGGTTCTAGCAAGTTGAAAACTAGGTCAAATTTTACAGTAGCAAAACTTAGTTCAAGTTGATTAGTCGGAATGTCGGTTTCGAAACAAAACTCCAGGCGCTTGAATCACCTGATTCCGATAAACGAGCGAGAAGAAAAACTAGAACGAAGATCGGATCTGAAATCGTGATCAGAAAATAGTGGATTAAATCCGACTAAAAGAAAATGACAAACGGTTAAACGAACGAACGTTCGTTAACCGGGAATAGCCGGTGATCACGTTCGTTAAGACGAACGGTCTGGCGAACGCTCGCTAAACAACAAAACTGGAAATAAAAACCGATCTAGGGTTTTAAAAAAACCGAACCGAAGAAAAAGAAAACCGGAACGGTTTTTCTTAAAAAAACGAACCGATGGGGAGGGTGGCGCGGTGCGGCTACCTC
>NC_057801.1:207422049-207462274 GCF_018294505.1 Triticum aestivum
GGCGCGACGGTGGCGCTGGGCGTGCGCGCGCGAGGGCGGCTGGGCCGGCTCGGCCAGCTGGGCCTTGGCCCAGGTGGCGGGGCGCTGCAGTTTTTTTTATAAATACCGTGCACGGAAAAACAAATAAAATAAAATCTAAACGAACTCCAAAAATTACAAAGTAAATTTTCCCCGACTCCTAAAAATGTGTCGAACAAAATGAACTTTTACTCGGGGCCTAAAATGCAATTTTTGAAAACACGCATTTTTCCCTAAGGCAAATAAACTCCGAGAAAATCCAAAATTTGATTTATTTATTAAATCTTCATTTTTCCTAAATTTTGGGAAAGTCATATTATTCCCTCTCATATTTTTGACATTGGAAAATTATTTGAAGATGAAATAAATAAAATCAAATGATCCTCTTTTCATAATTCGAGAGAACTCAAATATGAAAATTTCGAAATCTCCAACTCTCTCGAGGGTCCTTGAGTTGCGTGAAATTTCTAGGATCAACAAATGCAAGAAAAATATGATATGCATGATGATCTTATGTATAACATTCCAAATTGAAAATTTGGGATGTTACAGAGGCGGGCTGCGTTCCATGGGTTCGGCTCGAGTCGGTTTTCCGACGCATTTCGTAGACGGTACGCTCCGCCGGTCAAGACTTGATCGATAATGAAGGGGCCTTCCCATTTGGGCTTGAGCTTGTCCTTTTTCTTGTTCGGCAGGCGTAGAACTAGTTCGCCAACGTTGTAAGTCTTGGCCCGTACTTCTCTGCTTTGATATCTTCGAGCCTGATGCTGATAGAATGCGGAACGAGCCTTGGCGACATCGCGTTCTTCCTCCAATGCGTCCAAGCTGTCCTGTCGATCCAGCTCGGCTTCTCTTTCTTCGTACATGCGCACTCGAGGTGAGTCATGAATGATGTCGCAGGGCAGAACTGCTTCTGCGCCATATACCATAAAAAATGGTGTGAATCCGGTAGTACGGTTGGGTGTTGTCCGCAGCCCCCAGAGTACAGAGTCGAGCTCCTCTACGCAGTGCGTGTCAGATTTCGTGAGTGACTGCACTAGTCTGGGTTTGATGCCGCTCATTATTAGACCATTTGCTCGTTCCACTTGACTGTTGGTTTGAGGATGATAGACTGAAGCGTAATTGAGCTTAATGCCCATATTTTTGCACCATGATTTAACCTTGTCGGCCGTGAAGTTTGTGCCGTTATCGATGATGATGCTGTGGGGGACACCATAATGGTGTACTACCCCGGATATGAAGTCTATCACTGGTCCGGACTCTGCCGTTTTAACTGGCTTGGCCTCTATCCATTTGGTGAATTTATCCACCATGACCAATAGGTACCTTTGCTTGTGGGTTCCCCCTTTAAGGGGTCCAACCATGTCAAGCCCCCAGACCGCGAACGGCCAGGTAATGGGTATAGTTTTGAGGGCGGTGGGTGGCATATGGCTCTGATTAGCAAAGAGCTGACAACCGACGCATCTTTGGACTAAGTCCTGAGCATCTGCCCGGGCCGTCGGCCAATAAAATCATGTACGGAATGCCTTTCCTACAAGGGCCCGAGCTGCGGCGTGGTGTCCGCCTAGTCCGGCATGAATTTCAGCCAGAAGGTTTCGCCCTTCCTCTTCGGAGATACACCTTTGAAGGACTCCGGTTGTACTTTTCTTATAGAGTTCTCCCTCATGGACCTTGTAGGCTTTGGATCGCCGAACTATGCAGCGGGCCTCATTTTGGTCTTCGGGAAGTTCCTGCCTAAGCAAGTAGGCTAGGAATGGCTCTGTCCACGGGGCGATTACTGCCATTATGTCGTGGGCTGAAGGTGTTATTTCATTGGCTGAATCGCCGATTATGTCAGATTGCTCTGTGTCGGTTGGTGCGGCTGCTTCCGGTTTGTTATTTCCGGACTCCTCTTCCCATAGTACGGATGGCTTAAACAGCCGTTCCAGGAAGATGTTTGGAGGGACAGCGTCACATTTTGCGCCGATGCGTGCCAATACGTCGGCCGCTTGGTTACTATCCCTGGCTACGTGGTGGAATTCAAGTCCTTCGAACCGAGCTGACATTTTAAGGACAGGGTTACGATAGGCTGCCATTTTCGGATCCTTGGCCTCAAAGTCTCCATTTACTTGGGATATTGCGAGGTTTGAGTCCCCGCGCACCTCTAGGCGTTTAATGCCCATGGAGATTGCCATCCGGAGGCCATGTAAGAGGGCCTCGTACTCGGCTGCATTGTTGGAGTCCGTGTACATTATCTGAAGTATGTATTGGACTATGTCCCCGGTTGGGGACGTCAATATGACGCCAGCCCCCAATCCGGCCAACATTTTGGAGCCGTCGAAGTGCATAATCCAATTGGAGTATGCGCCGTACTCTTTAGGGAGTTCGGCTTCAGTCCACTCAGCGACAAAGTCAGCCAAAACTTGCAACTTTATAGCTCGCTGAGGTTTGTAAGTTATATCGAATGGTCAGAGCTCAATGGCCCATTTTGCAATCCTGCCCGTCGCGTCGCGGTTGTTTATAATGTCATTTAGGGGTACTTCGGAGGCCACTGTTATCGAACACTCTTGAAAGTAGTGTCGGAGCTTCCGGGATGCCATGAACACCACATACGCTATCTTTTGATAGTGCGGGTAACGGGACTTGCAGGGAGTTAAAACAGTGGATACGTAGTACACTGGTTTTTGAAGAGGGAATTTATGCCCTTCTGTCTCTCGTTCTACGACGAGTACCGCGCTTACAACTTGATGTGTTGCCGTGATGTATAACAACATTGGTTCGCCCAGGTTAGGCGCAGCCAGGACCGGATTTGTTGCCAATATGGCTTTTATTTCTTCGAGTCCGGCAGTGGCAGCATCCGTCCACTCGAAGTGTTCGGTGCGTTTGAGGAGGCGATAGAGGGGCAATGCCTTTTCTCCAAAACGGGAGATAAAGCGGCTTAGAGCCGCCATGCATCCAGTCAATTTTTGTATCTGTTTGAGGTCTTTTGGAATATCCAGCTATGACAGAGCTTGGATCTTGGCCGGGTTCGCTTCGATTCCTCTACCGGATACAATGAAGCCCAGGAGCTTTCCGGCTGGTACGCCGAAAATGCATTTCTCCGGATTCAGCTTGATGTCATATGCTCGGAGGTTGTCGAATGTGAGCCTCAAATCGTCTACTAGAGTTTCGACGTGTTTGGTTTTGACGACTACGTCGTCTACGTATGCCTCTACTGTTTTGCCGATCTGGGTGGCCAGACATGTCTGAATCATGTGCTGATATGTTGCACCAACGTTTTTTAGTCCGAAGGGCATCGTGTTGAAGCAGAATGGTCCATATGGAGTAATGAATGCCGTTGTGGCTTGGTCCGCTTCTGCCATCTTGATTCGATGGTAGCCGGAGTATGCGTCCAGGAAGCACAATGAATCGTGCCCTGCGGTAGCATCGATTATTTGGTCGATGCGGGGGAGGGGAAGGGATCCTTTGGGCAGGCCTTGTTGAGGTCTTTAAAATCGACACATAGGCGCCAGGATTTGTCCTTCTTTGGTACCATTACCAGGTTTGCTAGCCAATCCGGATGTTTGATGTCTCTGATGAATCCGGCTTACAATAGTTTGGCTAGTTCTTCCCCCATTGCCTGTCTTTTGGGTTTGGAAAATCGTCGAAGAGCCTGTTTGACTGGCTTGAACCCTTTTATGATATTTAGGCTATGCTCTGCCAATCTGCGTGGGATTCCTGGCATATCTGAAGGGTGCCAGACGAAGATGTCCCAATTTTCCCGAAGGAATTCTCGTAGTGCGGCATCTACATCAGGGTTCAACTATGCCCCGATGGAGGCCGTCTTTGTCGGGTCTGTTGGATGGACCTGGAATTTTACTATTTTGTCCGCTAGTTTAAAGGAGGTGGACTTGGATCTCTTATCGAGTATCACATCGTCCCTATTCACCGTAGAGCGTAGCGCGGTGAGTTCTTCTGCCGCTAGGGCTTCGGATAGTGCCTCCAGGGCTAATGCGGCTGTCTTGTTTTCGGCGCGGAGTGCTATGTCCGGATCACTAACGAGAGTGATTATTCCGCCGTGCCCAGGCATTTTGAGCTTCATGTACCCGTAATGGGGTACGGCTTGAAAAATTGTGAATGCCTCTCGTCCTAATATAGCGTGATATCCACTGCTGAACGGGGCCACTTGGAATGTGACTTCTTCGGACCTGTAATTGTCTGGCGAGCTGAACACCACATCAAGTGTGATTTTCCGGTGCAGCGCGCTTCCCGTCTTGGGATTATTCCTCTGAAGGTTGTGCTGCTTCACTCAATGCGGCTCCAGTCTATTTCCATTTTTTGAAGAGTTTCCTCGTAGATGAGGTTTAATCCGCTGCCGCCATCCATGAGTACCTTGGTGAGTCGAAAGCCGTCCACTATTGGACTAACGACCAATGCGGCTGGTGCTCGGGCTGTTCGGAATTTAGGTTCGTCGCTGGCGTTGAATGTGATGGCCGTGTCGCTCCAAGGATTTGTTGTTGCTACTTGGTAGACTTCGGTGAGGCTGCGGATTGTTCGTTTTCGCATATTGTTTGATGCGAAAGTTTCGAAGACTGTTGATACCGTACCGGTATTGTTGGAGTGGTTTTCCGGGGCTAGAAGCTCCTCGCCACTTTTGGCCACCTGCCGTAATATCCAACATGCTCGAAGGCTATGTGTTGGGGTGGCGCCCTTTGTACTGTGAATTTTACAGGGTCCACTAAGCCATCCCTCCAGTACGGTTCCGTGCCCTTTATGGGGTTTTTGCTTTTTGGTTTTTGTACCTGGTGCCTGAGTGAAATGCACCCTTTTGTTGCGGACTAGGGTTGTATTCGGGGCCGGATTGTCCCAAAACTTATTTTCGGTTTTCCGGAAACTCTCCATCACACAGTACTTTCGTACTATGGACGCCAGGTCGGCGAAGCGTGTGATTTCACGACGGCTGACGGTGTTCAAGATTCCCTCGTCCGTGCAATTATTGCAAAAAATTGAGATTGCGTTTTCCTCTCGGCAGTCCTTTATCCTTCCATAACCAGGAGGAATCTGGCCTAGTAATGATGTACTGTTTCAGCAGGCTCTTGCCGGATTAGAGATAGATCGCATATGTCTGGGTGGGTGGGTGGAATTGAGTCCGGAACCCTACCCATCTCAAGGCTCAAGGGACGAGAAGTTTCCGAATTTGGAAGCTTGGAAAGTGGAACGTTGTCCAACGAGTCCGGTCCGATGCCTGACTTTAGGTTCAGCGCTTGATCGAAGTCCGTCCCTCCGCGGGAATCCGGCATGGAGGGTTCGGAAGCCCGGACATGACTAGTTTTCAATATAGGAGAGGGGTCGCCGCGATGTTCCTCTACCACTACGACGTGGTGGGTAACCTGGGGAGAGTTAATCTCTCTCAGATCGGTTTTGAGCCCAATCTGATTGTAGTCTGTAGCGACTCCCAGGGCGGCGATGCAATCCAAGAGTTCGTTTATGGACGAGAGCTCTGTTGGATCCAGCTGCTCGGCGAATTCCGAGTTGACGTGAAGATTGCTTTTGATGACCTGAGAGGTCATCGTCGAAGCGGTGGCCGAACAGGCGGTCATGAGAAAACCACCTAGCCGGATAGTTTGGCCGGCGGCCAAGGCTCCTTTGGCGAAGATACCGTCCTTGAAGACGGGAAGAGGCATCCTTCCTATCGGTGACGGCAAAGAGGAACTCTCAATGAAAGCACCAATGTCGGTGTCAAAATCGGTGGATCTCGGGTAGGGGGTCCCGAACTGTGCGTCTAGGTGGATGGTAATAGGAGACAAGGGACACGATGTTTTTACCCAGGTTCGGGCCCTCTCGATGGAGGTAAAACCCTACTCCTGCTTGATTGATATTGATGATATGGGTAGTACAAGAGTGGATCTACCACGAGATCAAGGAGGCTAAACCCTAGAAGCTAGCCTATGGTATGATTGTTGTAATGGTTGTCCTCCTACGGACTAAAACCCTCCGGTTTATATAGACACTGGAGAGGGCTAGGGTTACAAAGAGTCGGTTACAATGGTAGGAGATCTACATATCTGTATTGCCAAGCTTGCCTTCCCCGCCAAGGAAAGTCCCATCCGGACACGGGACGAAGTCTTCAATCTTGTATCTTCATAGTCTTGGAGTCCGGCTGACGATGATAGTCCGGCTATTAGGACACCCCCTAGTCCAGGACTCCCTCAGCACGGTTCGCAAGTACCAAGTGATTCATAATGAAGTGATTCCAAAAGCCCATCAGTATGGAGTTTCTTCATGCGCTTTACACCGATATGACCTAAACGGCAGTGCCACAAATAAGTTGCACTATCGTTATCAACTCTGCATCTTTTGGTTTCAACACTATGAATATGTGTATCACTACTATCGAGATTCAATAAAAATAGACCATTCTTCAAGGGTGCATGACCATAAAAGATATTACTCATATAAATAGAACAACCATTATTCTCTGATTTAAATGAATAACCGTCTCGCATCAAAAAAGATCCAGATATAATGTTCATGCTCAACGCTGGCACCAAATAACAATTATTTAGGTCTAAAACTAATCCCGATGGTAGATGTAGAGGTAGCATGCCGACTGCGATCACATCGACTTTGGAACCATTTCCCACGCGCATCGTCACCTCGTCCTTAGCCAATCTTCGCTTAATACGTAGTCCCTGTTTCGAGTTGCAAATATTAGCAACAGAACCAGTATCAAATACCCAGGTACTACTGCGAGCATTAGTAAGGTACACATCAATAACATGTATATCACATATACCTTTGTTCACTTTGCCATCCTTCTTATCCGTCAAATACTTGGGGCAGTTCCGCTTCCAGTGTCCAGTCTGCTTGCAGTAGAAGCACTCAGTTTCAGGCTTAGGTCCAGACTTGGGTTTCTTCTCTTGAGCAGCAACTTGTTTGCTGTTCTTTTTGAAGTTCCCCTTCTTTTTCCCTTTGCCCTTTTTCTTGAAACTGGTGGTCTTGTTAACCATCAACACTTGATGCTCCTTCTTGATTTCTACCTCCGCGGCTTTTAGCATTGCGAAGAGCTCGGGAATAGTCTTGTTCATCCCTTGCATATTATAGTTCATCACGAAGCTCTTGTAGCTTGGTGGCAGTGATTGAAGAATTCTATCAATGACACTATCATCAGGAAGATTAACTCCCAGTTGAATCAAGTGATTATTATACCCAAACATTTTGAGTATGTGTTCACTGACAGAACTATTCTCCTCCATCTTGCAGCTATAGAACTTATTGGAGACTTCATATCTCTCAATCTGGGCATTTGCTTGAAATATTAACTTCAACTCCTGGAACATCTCATATGCTCCATGACGTTCAAAACGTCGTTGAAGACCCGGTTCTAAGCCGTAAAGCATGGCACACTGAACTATCGAGTAGTCATCAGCTTTGCTCTGCCAGACGTTCTTAACGTCGTCAGTTGCATCAGCAGCAGGCCTGGCACCCAGCGGTGCTTCGAGGACGTAACTTTTCTGTGCAGCAATGAGGATAATCCTCATGTTATGGACCCAGTCCGTGTAATTGCTACCATCATCTTTCAACTTTGCTTTCTCAAGGAATGCATTAAAATTCAACGGAACAACAGCACGAGCCATCTATCTACAAACAAACATAGACAAGCAAAATACTATCAGGTACTAAGTTCATGATAAATTTAAGTTCAATTAATCATATTACTTAAGAACTCCCACTCAGACAGACATCTCTCTAGTCATCTAAGTGATCACGTGATCCAAATCAACTAAACCATGTCCGATCATCACGTGAGATGGAGTAGTTTCAATGGTGAACATCACTATGTTGATCATATCTACTATATGATTCATGTTCGACCTTTCGGTCTCCGTGTTCCGAGGCCATATCTGTATATGCTAGGCTCGTCAAGTATGACCTGAGTATTCCGCGTGTGCAACTATTTTGCACCCGTTGTATTTGAACGTAGAGCCTATCACACCCGATCATCACGTGGTGTCTCAGCACGAAGAACTTTCGCAATGGTGCATACTCAGGGAGAACACTTCTTGATTATTAGTGAGAGATCATCTTAAAATGCTACCGTCAATCAAAGCAAGATAAGATGCATAAAGGATAAACATCACATGCAATCAATATAAGTGATATGATATGGCCATCATCATCTTGTGCTTGTGATCTCCATCTTCGAAGCACCGTCGTGATCACCATCGTCACTGGCGCGACACCTTGATCTCCATCGTAGCATCGTTGTCGTTTACGCCATCTATTGCTTCTACGACTATCGCTACCGCTTAGTGATAAAGTAAAGCAATTACAGGGCGTTTGCATTTCATACAATAAAGCGACAACCATATGGCTCCTGCCAGTTGCCGATAACTTCGGTTACAAACATGATCATCTCATACAATAAAATATAGCATCACGTCTTGACCATATCACATCACAACATGCCCTACAAAAACAAGTTAGACGTCCTCTACTTTGTTGTTGCAAATTTTACGTGGCTGCTACGGGCTTTATCAAGAACCATTCTTACCTACGCATGAAAACCACAACGATAGTTCGTCAAGTTGGTGCTGTTTTAACCTTCTCAAGGACCAGGCGTAGCCACACTCGATTCAGCTAAAGTGAGAGAGACAAACACCCGCCAGCCACCTTTAAGCATGAGTGCTCGTAACGGTGAAACCAGTCTCGCGTAAGCGTACGCGTAATGTCGGTCTGGGCCGCTTCATCTCATAATACCGCCGAACCAAAGTATGACATGCTGGTAAGCAGTATGACTTGTATCGCCCACAACTCACTTGTGTTCTACTCATGCATATAACATCAATGCATAAAACCTAGGCTCTGATACCACTGTTGGGGAATGTAGTAATTTCAAAAAAATTCCTACGCACACGCAAGATCATGGTGATGGCATAGCAACGAGAGGGGAGAGTGTTGTCCACATACCCTGGTAGACCGTAAGTGGAAGCGTTAGCACAACGCGGTTGATGTAGTCGTACGTCTTCACGATCCGACCAATCCAAGCACCGAACGTACGGCACCTCCGAGTTCAGCACACGTTCAGCTCGATGACGATCCCCGGGCTCCGATCCAGCAAAGCTTCGGGGATGAGTTCCGTCAGCACGACAGCATGGTGATGATGATGATGCTCTACCGGCGCAGGGCTTCGCCTAAACTCCGCGACGATATGACCGAGGTGGAATATGGTGGAAGGGGGGCACCGCACACGGCTAAGGAACGATCCGTAGATCAACTTGTGTGTCTATGGGGTGCCCCCCTGCCCCCGTATATAAAGGAGCAAGGGGAGAGGCCGGCCGGCCCTTGGGGCGCGCCAAGGAAAGGGGAGTCCTCCTCCTAGTGGGAGTAGGACTCCCATTTCCTAGTCCAACTAGGAAGGAGGAAGGGGGAAGGAAAGAGAGGGAGAGGGAGAGGGAAAGGGGGGGCGCGCCCCCCTCCCCTAGTCCAATTCGGACTCCCCATGGGAGGGGGCACGCCACCTCCTGGGCTGCTGCCCTCTCTCTCCCCTCAGGCCCACTAAGGCCCAATACTTCCCCGGGGGGTTCCGGTAACCCCTCCGGCACTCCGGTTTTCTCCGAAAATGTCCGGAACACTTCCGGTGTCCGAATATAGTCGTCCAATATATCAATCTTTATGTCTCGACCATTTCGAGACTCCTTGTCATGTACGTGATCACATCCGGGACTCCGAACAAACTTCGGTACATCAAAACTTATAAACTCATAATATAACTGTCATCGTAACGTTAAGCGTGCGGACCCTACGGGTTTGAGAACTATGTGGACATGACCTAGAACTATTCTCGGTCAATAACCAATAGAGGAACCTGGATGCCCATATTGGTTCCTACATATTCTACGAAGATCTTTATCGGTCAAACCGCATAACAACATACCTTGTTCCCTTTGTCATCGGTATGTTACTTGCCCGAGATTCGATCATCGGTATCCAATACCTAGTTCAATCTCGTTACCGGCAAGTCTCTTTACTCGTTATGTAATGCATCATCCCGTAACCAACTCATTGGTCATATTGCTTGCAAGGCTTATAGTGATGTGCATTACCGAGAGGGCCCAGAGATACCTCTCCGACGATTGAAGTGACAAAACCTAATCTCGAAATACGCCAACTCAACATGTACCTTCGGGGACACCTGTAGTACTCCTTTATAATCACCCAGTTACGTTGTGACGTTTGGTAGTACCCAAAGTGTTCCTCCGGTAAATGGGAGTTGCATAATTCTCATAGTTACAGGAACATGTATAAGTCATGAAGAAAGCAATAGCAATATACTAAACGGTCAAATGCTAGGCTAACGGAATGGGTCATGTCAATCACATCATTCTCCTAATGATGTTATCCCATTTAATCAAATGACAACACATGTCTATGGTTAGGAAACATAACCATCTTTGATTAATGAGCTAGTCAAGTAGAGGCATACTAGTGACGTTATGTTTGTCTATGTATTCACACATGTATCATGTTTCCGGTTAATACTATTCTAGCATGAATAATAAACATTTATCATGATATGAGGAAATAAATAATAACTTTATTATTGCCTCTAGGGCATATTTCCTTCAGATTGTTTATTTAACTTAGAGCCCATATTACCCTGTCTTCTCTCCTGAGTTGAATGCTTGCAGATTCCAGCTTAGTCCAAAGCACGTACACTCTTATTATTATACACATCGTTCAGTCGTGCAAGTGAAAGGCAATAGTGACGATATATGATGGACTTATTGGGATGAGAAAAGCTGGTATGAACTCGACCTCTCTTGTTTTTGTAAATATGATGATTCATCGTTCCTGAGTCAGCTTATTATGAAGTAAACATATTTGCAATGACATTTAGAGATTATAGTTGCTTGTGCCATGCTTGATTAGCTATGAGTTATAATGGTTTACCTTGCGTGCCAACATGCTATTAGAATGATTATTATGTGGTATGATGGGATGGTATCCTCCTTTGAATGTATTAAGTGACTCGACTTGGCACATGTTCACGCATGTAGTTGAATCAAATTGTCAGGACCCCGACTCAATGCCACATCGATCTAGCATGTAACACCTCATATCACCTTGCGGCCTCACGCACGGTATCCCCACGGGTGTCGCCTTACCTTTGCCTGGGACCGTTTGCGCCTTTTGGCACACGTATATGATAGTGTCGCTAGCATCCATATGATAAGGAGCCCGGGCTGACATGGCTAGTCGTAAACCCAAAGTGGCACAAACTTACAGGGACAGGCATCCATGACCCAGCATCAAACGTGTCGGTCATCAGCGAGTGAATCCAGGCTGTAGCACTGGGCTAACAGGACTCCGGTGAACCGGGCTGTAGCGGGCTAACAGGACTCTGGTATTCATCGCGTGACATTTCCCCGAAGGGACAGACACAGGAACAAAGAAGGACACATGCCGGCCAGCCTAAGTGTTCCGGAGCAGTAGCACGCTACCATGGCTCAGTGGAAGCACTAGGAGACATTTCCCGGTAAGAGAGGCTACTAAGGATAAACAACTAGATAGTCAGATCCCACACATAGCAATACACATTACACATACGCATAACATGCAAGTATGTGCTGTACAACATGGCATCACAGCATAACTCAACAACTCATATAGATAAGGCTCAAAGAGCCATCATAGCATTTATTGCAAACAGGGGTCACAAGACCCATCATACAGAGCATACAAGCAACAAGCGAAAGCATTACATGTTTGGGTACAGACATCTACAGATGAAAAAGGCTGAAGAGCTTGACTATCTACAACATCCGATCAAGATCGTCGCTTAGGTACAAGCTACTCGTCGAAGTCCACGAGAACACTAGTAAGACCGAAGTCTCCGCTGCAAAAACATAAATAAAGCAACATGAGTACAAAGGTACTCAGCAAGACTTACATCAGATCCTATCATACATGCATTTGTATCAGGAGGGTAATGTGGGGTTTAGCTGCAACAAGCCAGCTTTGACTCTGTGGCTATCCTGTTCTACGACTACCAGAACTTCCTTGAGGTGATATGGCGCACACGAGTCCACTAATCACCACACAATACACTACTATGGATTCATCCCCGTCTCCCAACGGGAAGGCCATCCATAGCACTCACACTTGTCTTGAGCATTTTAGAGTATCCACTTCAAGTTGTCTATGTACCATGTAAGCATCCAAGAAGTCCATATCCGCGGACCCGCCTATTCGAATAGATCATGTTAACCCTGCAGGGGTGTACTTCTTCACACACGCTCTCGCCACTTACCGCCATGTACACGTCATGTATCTCGGCAACCTTCAAGCGGAAGCCTGGCGAGGGTGTCGGCCACGACCTGACTAACCACACAAGACTCTAGCCCAGGTTTATCGCCTATTCGGGTTCCATCCGCAAGGAGATCCGGCCGGGGTGTCGCTCACGGCCCCAAACGATGTGAGGGTTCCCAAGCCCACCTCGCCGGATGGATCTATGCTTGGTACACCGTGCCACTTGTGCCTAGTCTGTCCCAAGCCCACCTGGCTGGGTGCCACTTGGTAGACTACTAACACTACCTACAAACACCAGAAACTAGTTGCAACTCCTGGACAGAGACCAAGTTGGTTAATAAGTCGAGAGGGGCCGAGTTACCGGAACCCAATGTGTGGTAGTATCGAGTCATTGGACAACATACATAGAACTCAGTGCTTAAGGACGGTTCCAGTGAGACAACCCACCATGTACTCCTACATGGCCTCTCACCGCTACCTTTACCAAATCGTGTTCACACACTTAACTCTCAGCATCAAAACATATCATAACACTCCAATTCATTCCCAATGAATCAGACCTGACACAACTCTAAGCAATAGCAGGCATAGCATGGTAGGAACACAACATGGCTCAATCAACTCCTACACATGCTAGTGGGTTTCAACTATTTACTGTGGCAATGACAGGTCATGCAGAGGAATGGGTTCAACTACCGCAGCACAAAGTAGCAGATGAATCGCTGTTGTCCTAATGCAATAACTGAGAGTAGGAGCGAGAGAGTAGGATTGTATCGGAATGAACAAGGGGGTTTGCTTGCCTGGTAGATCAACAAGGGGGGCACTGCTCCTCAGACAGGTACTCTGGAACGGTCTCTGGAGCAGGACCTATCGAGAAGGAACGGTGTCGGCAATTAATAAACAATCATATGCAACAATATGATGCATGAACATGGCATGAATATGTGATGTTGTTTGAGCTAATGCAGCTAGCATTCATTAGGTTGAAGTCCATTTGAACCAAAGGTTCAAATGCAACTCCAAAATAAGCTCTTTATATAAGCCATTTTAGTGTTTCACTTATACAGTAGGTATAAGTTGGTTTGTCATGCACGTAACTAGTACAGATGGAAAGATTGCATTTTTCTGATAATTTTTCATATATAAATTATTTCAATCTGAGTTACGGTTGAATTTCTATGATTTTTTTTGAAGATTTGCTAATTTTCTGGAATTTCCTGATTAAAAGAATTAAACTAATTCCAGAAAATAAATAATGGCGTCAGCCTGACATCAGCGTGACGTCAGCAGGTCAAGGCGCCAGCCCAGGTCAAACCTGACGGCTGGGACCCACATGTCAGTGTAACATCTAACTAACAGAGTTAGTTAGTGTTAGGTTAGCACTAACCTAGGTTAATTAGGGACTGGGCCCACCTGTCAGTGAGACAACTAATTAACTGAGTTAATTAGCGCTAACTAAACTAACACCTAAACTAAACAGGGGCATGGCCCACGCGTCAGTGACCCTGGGGTTAATTAAGCGGTGAGGTTAGCAGCTAATCACGTGCCACGTCAGTCGCCGGAGTTTCAACGGCGACGACCTCGAGCCACGGCGGAAGTTTGCCGGAACGAGCTGGAGGCCATGGTTTGGCACACGGAGGCCACCAGCGGGTAGCTCGTGCATGGGCGCATCCATCCGCGCCCAGGGGAGGCCGTGGGAACGGCGGAGCTCGCCAGAGCAGAGCTCGCGGCGGCGGCCGGAGTCGGGCGCGAGCGGGGATGCGGCTGCGGTGTACGAGGGCGAGAACGGAGAGGGGGAGGAGGAGCAGCAGCTCACAGCGATCTCGATGAGCTTGACGGCGAGCTCGGGGACGCGCTATGGTCGACGGGGCGGCGATGGGGATCCACGGCGGCTGGCGGTGAAGAGACGACGGTGACGACGATGGGGGCCGTCCGGAGGTGCGTGGCTCGACGAGGAGGTAGAGGGGGTCGCGGCGGAGCTGGGGAGCATGTCGGGGAGGTGCTGCAGTGGCCGAGGCCACGGTGGCTGTGGACGGCGGCGACGGCGATTTCGGCCGCGAGAGAGAAGGTGGGAGAGAGGAGAGGAGAGGACCGGGGATAGTGAGAGGGGTACGGGGCGGCGCGTGGCGTCATCCGAGCGATCCAGGCGACAGGGGGAGAAGCATGAGGTGGCGGGGAGACGTGGCCACGGCCGGCTGTGGCGCGGCCACGCACCAGCTCCTACTGGCAGGAGCTTGAAGAAGCTCCTGGCAGTTGGGCTGGGCCGCCTGCTGGGCCGCTGGGCCAGGCCAGGCTGCACAGGGGCTGCATGGAGGTAAGCGCCAGGTAAGTCTCTTCTCCCTTTTATATTTATTTTTCTATTTTCTGACATTTGTTTGGTTTAATAAAATACTAAACCATTTTATTTTCTTATGCCAATTTTTGTAGGAACTAGTGGTATTATTCCAGAGCTCCCCAACAAGTGGCACAATTTTTGGACATATATTATATATATAACATATATATATCCAATGCAAATAATTATGCATTAATTCCAATGGCCAAAATTAATTACTTCTGAGCTCCCAAAAATATTGGTTGGAATTTTACCTCTGACCAATATTTTTAGAGAAAAACAGGAACATTTACTTGGGCCAAATTGAAGCAATTTTTATCTGGGTCATTTCCAGAAATGATTATGAGGGTTTCACAAATCCTCATTTCAAATTTAAATGAAATTTAAACATGATGCACACATGACTAGCTAGTCTAGGTCATACCAGAACTAGGGATGTGACAACTTGCCCCCACTTGAAAGAATCTCGTCCCGAGATTCAGGGGTCGACGGAAAGAAGGTGGGGTACTCCAGTCGAAGACGATCTTCTCGTTCCCAAGTAGCTTCTCTCTCGGAATGATGAGACCACTGAACCTTGAGAAACTTGATGTTATGACGTCGAGTGACACGCTCTGCTTGATCAAGAATGTGAACTGGTTACTCTCGATATGTGAGGTTATCTTGGAGATCAAGCGTTTCGTGGTCCACTCCGTGGATAGGATCCGAGAAGCAACGCCTGAGTTGAGAGACATGGAAGACATCTTGCACTCTGGAAAGATGTGGGGGTAGTTCCAACTGGTAGGGAACCTCTCCTCGTTTAGCGAGAATGCGAAAAGGACCAATGTAACGAGGAGCCAACTTGCCCTTGATACCAAAACGATGGGTACCCTTCAAAGGAGTAACCCAAAGGTAAGCTTTGTCGCCAACTTCATAAGTCATATCCTTATGATGACGATCATACTGGCTCTTTTGACGAGACTGGGCTGTTTTCAAATTCTCACGAATGATGCGAACTTGCTCTTCTGCCTCCTGGATCATGTCCGGTCCAAAGAATTATCTTTCACCGGTTTCTGACCAGTTCAAAGGTGTTCGACATCTTCGTCCATAGAGAACCTCAAAAGGAGCTTTCTTGAGACTGGATTGATAGCTATTGTTATAAGCAAACTCGGCGAAAGGAAGACATTTCTCCCAGTCCATACCGAATGAGATAACGCAAGCTCTGAGCATGTCTTCGAGAATTTGGTTGACCCGTTCCACCTGACCACTCGACTGAGGGTGGAAAGTGGTACTGAAGGAAAGATGGGTTCCCATGGCAGTTTGGAAACTCTCCCAGAAATGAGAAGTGAAAAGACTGCCACGGTCTGAATTGATCTCTAGTGGAACACCATGAAGTGATACTATTCGAGAAATATATAAGTCAGCGAGCTGACTAGCGGTGATATTCTCTCGAACAGGTAGGAAGTGCACCACTTTGGAGAGACGATCAATGACTACGAAGATAGCATTATTCCCTCTCTTGGTCCTGGGAAAGCCGGTGATGAAATCCATACCAACTTTATCCCATTTCCACTCAGGAATAGCTAAAGGCTGAAGGGTGCCAGCAGGTCTTTGATGCTCTGCCTTAACGCGACGACAAACGTCACAATTAGCAACGAAGTCGGCGATTTCTCTCTTCATCCTAGTCCACCAGAACCTCTGGCGTAGGTCCTGATACATCTTAGTACTACCGGGATGAATCGTGAGAGGGATTCATGCGCCTCCTTAAGAATCAATTGCTGCATCTGCTGACTCTTGGGAACCACCAAGCGGTTCCCAAAGTAAACAACACCTCGTTCATCCATAGAGAAACAACCAGCTACTCCCTTGGAGATATTTTTCTTGATTCAGGAGATTCTCGTATCATGCTTCTGGACTTCTATGATACGATCCACAATAGTAGGTTTCGCCACCAAGGTAGAAAGGAATCCGTGAGGAGCAATGTGAAGGTTAAGCTTACAGAATTCCTCATGGAGAAGTGGTTGACCCTGCTGCAACATGAGATTGTTGCAATAGGATTTACGACTTAGCGCATCAGCCATGACATTAGCTTTGCCTCGGGTGTAGGTAATCCCTAGATCATAATCTAAGATCAACTCCAACCAACGTCTTTGCCTAAGGTTCAGATCTGGTTGTGTGAAGATATACTTGAGACTCTGGTGATCGGTGTAGATCTCGCAATGTTTACCAAGAAGGTAATGTCGCCAGGTCTTGAGTGCATAGACTATGGCTGCAAGCTCTAGATCATGTGTAGGATAATTCTCCTCATGTGGATGCAACTGTCGAGATGCATAGGCAATCACATGACGATCCTGCATAAGAATGCAGCCTAGTCCCTGTCGTGAGGCGTCGCAGTAGATAACAAAGTCTTTAGTGAAATCCGGTGGCACAAGTATGGGAGCAGAAGTCAGGCATCTTTTCAGTTCCTGAAAACTGTACTCACACTGTGGGGACCACTCAAACTTTTTATCTTTCTTGAGAAGTTCCGTGAGGGGTTTGGCTACTTTGGAGAAGTTTTCAACAAAGCGGCGACAGTAGCTGGCTAGACCAAGGAAACTCCTAACTTGTTTAACGGTTTTAGGTGGAGTCCAATCGAGAACGGCCTTAACTCTCTCGGGATTGACAGCAATGCCCTTAACAGAGATTACGTGGCCTAGGTAGGTCACTTCTGGCAACCAAAATTCACGCTTGGAGAACTTGGCATAAAGGCGATGCTCTCTGAGTTTTTCTAACACAAGTCTAAGATGTTCGGCATGCTCTTCCTCGTTCTTCGAGTAAATAAGAATATCATCGAGATAAACCCCGACAAATTTATCTAAGTACTCCATGAAGATCGAGTTCATCAAGCGGGAGAATGTGGCTGGAGCATTGGTTAGACCAAAGGACATGACAGTGTACTCGTACTGGCCATAACGAGTGACAAAGGCTGTCTTGGGGATGTCCCTGTTTCTGATCTTGATTTGGTGGTAGCCTAACCTCAAATCCATCTTGGAGAAGACTGAGGATCCAGCGAGCTGATGATACAGATCGTTGATCCTGGGAAGCGGATATTTGTTCTTTATCGTGACCAAATTAACGGGACGATAATCTACAACCATCCGGTCCGTACCATCCTTCTTCTTGACGAAGAGGACGGGGCAAGCCCAAGGAGAAGAACTAGGACGGATGAAACCCTTTTGCAAGGACTCATCAAGTTGTTTCTTAAGCTCGGCTAGTTCTAAGGGTGCCATCTTGTAAGGTCTCCTAGAGATTGGAGCGGTTCCTGGGATAAGATCTATGACGAACTCTACATCTCTGTCAGGTGGAACACCTGGCAGTTCCTCTGGAAAGACATCCGGAAAGTCACGGACTACCGGGATATCTTCAAGGTCTGGAAGAGGGCTGGCATTAAGAGAATAGAGCTGACGCCTTGCAACTCTAGTGGAGACAGTGACTATCTTGCCAGATGGGTGTGTAAGCTGAACGGACCTGGTGTAACAATCAATCTTGGCGTAATGAGCTTTCATCCAGTCCATACCCAAGATTATGTTAATATCTGTAGACTTGAGGGCTATAAGTGATGCAAGGAATACAAGTCTGTCAACAAGGATTTCGTTACCATGGCTTACACTAGAAGTTTGCCATTTGGATCCAGGAGTTTGAACAAGTAGTGGGGAGGGCATATCACAAAATGACATGTCGTGCAAGCGGGCATAGCTTTCAGAAATGAAGGAATGAGACGCTCCAGTATCGAATAGAACCGATGCTGGGTGACAGTTTACAAGGAGTGTACCAAGAACGAGATCTGGATCATCATGAGCGTCTTTAGCTGAGACGTGATGCACAAGTCCAAGTTCAGGGTGAGCTGACCTAGCACTAATCATCTTGCGTGATGGCTTACCATGGCCAACAGACTTCTCGGGCTGGGGTGGAGCAACTCTGGTTTGAGTGCAAATACGGGCAATGTGCCCTGGCTCTCCGCACTTGTAACAAATCTTGGAGGTAGAACATGGACACGCATTGGCAGGCGGTCCACCAATAGGCCTGGGTAGAGCATACAGCTGAACTGGACAAGGTGCCACATGAGATGGCCTCAGTGTATATCCGGGTGGAAGAGCGGAGTTTGGAACCCAAATCCGGTGCTTCTGAGATCCAGAACCGGAGGAAGATCCCAAATCACGGGTGTACTTACAAGACTCGTCTTAAGTGAGTTGTGCTGTGTCTGCATTGATGGCTTTGTTCACCAGAGCCTGGAACGTATCACAATGATGCAGGTGGAGATCACGACGCAACTTTGGGTTGAGACCCTTTTGGAACCTAGCCTGCTTCTTGGCGTCCGTGGACACCTCTTCTGAAGCATAGCGAGCGAGGTTCTCAAACTCTCTACTGTAAGCATCAACAGCCATCTTACCCTGGGTGAAACTACAGAACTCTTCTCTCTTGCAATTCATGAGGGCTTCAGGAATGTGATGCTCGCGAAAAGCCTCAGTGAAATCTCTCCAGGTAGGAATCTGACCAGCTGGAAGCATAGCCTCATAGTTCTGCCACCAAAGACTAGCAGGACCTTCCAGGTGGTATGTGACATAGGTGACCTTGTCATCTTCAGCTACGTTTGCGGAACGCAGCTTATTAGTGATGCTACGGAGCCAGTCATCTGCATCGAGTGGCTCAATGGAATGATGAAAGGTAGGTGGGTGCAAGCGAATGAAGTCATGAATGGTTGCAGACCCTTTGAACTGATGTGCGGTGTTCTCCTCGATACGTGCCAACAAGCGGTTAGACTCACGCTTGTTCCTCTCCATCTCTAACATGAACTCTATCAACGAAGGCTGGTCGGGAGGATCCTCATCCCTACCATCTCCGTGGTTCTGGCTACGAGCAATAGAACTTCGCCTAGCTGATGACATCCTGAGAAACGAAATCAAGGACGGAATCAGCATCAACTATAGGCTATAGAATGTAGGACAAGGAAATTAGTAACTCTCGAACTCCTAGGGCAATTCCGGCAGCATAACGGCAGTAAAATGCTCAGAATGAGACATCCTGCTAAAATGGGGTAGTAACATACTCAACATCATCACTCAAGGTTCTGAGATCATACTAAACAGGCTACACTGGAAGTACTCGAAACTGGGGTATGACTCTGATCAACCAATCCTATGGAACTACGGAGTAGTAACACGTGATCCTGATAGACAGAAAAGTAAGCCTAGTTCCTTAACCCCGCGGGAAGGATAGGATGACTCAGATCAGAAGGCCATGAGGTAAAGGAGTAAAAAGAGCCTTACGTTCCTTCCCACAATCAATTCCCTTACATAACTAAAGAATTTCTAGACTCAACTTCGACCCAGTTTGGCTTGGTAATCCTACAGGCAGTCAAGCTCTGATACCAAAGCTGTCAGGACCCCGACTCAATGCCACATCGATCTAGCATGTAACACCTCATATCACCTTGCGGCCTCATGCACGGTATCCCCACGGGTGTCGCCTTACCTTTGCCCGGGACTGTTTGCGCCTTTTGGCACACGTATATGATAGTGTCGCTAGCATCCATATGATAAGGAGCCCGGGCTGACATGGCTAGTCGTAAACCCAAAGTGGCACAAACTTACAGGGACAGGCATCCATGACCCAGCATCGAACGTGTCGGTCATCAACGAGTGAATCCAGGCTGTAGCACTGGGCTAACAGGACTCCGGTGAACCGGGCTGTAGCGGGCTAACAGGACTCTGGTATTCATCGCGTGACATTTCCCCGAAGATGAATCGCTATTGTCCTAATGCAATAACTGAGAGCAGGAGCGAGAGAGTAGGATTGTATCGGAATGAACAAGGGGGTTTGCTTGCCTGGTAGATCAACAAGAGGGGCACTGCTCCTCAGACAGGTACTCTGGAACGGTCTCCGGAGCAGGACCTATCGAGAAGGAACGGTGTCGGCAATCAATAAACAATCATATGCAACAATATGATGCATGAACATGGCATGAATATGTGATGTTGTTTGAGCTAATGCAGCTAGCATTCATTAGGTTGAAGTCCATTTGAACCAAAGGTTCAAATGCAACTCCAAAATAAGCTCTTTATATGAGCCATTTTAGTGTTTCACTTATACAGTAGGTATAAGTTGGTTTGGCATGCATGTTACTAGTACAGATGGAAAGATTGCATTTTTCTGATAATTTTTCATATATAAATTATTTCAATTTGAGTTACGGTTGAATTTCTATGATTTCTTTTGAAGTTTTGCTAATTTTCTGGAATTTCCTGATTAAAATAATTAAACTAATTCCAGAAAATAAATAATGGCGTCAGCCTGACGTCAGCGTGACATCAGCAGGTCAAGGCGCCAGCCCAGGTCAAACCTGACGGCTGGGACCCACATGTCAGTGTAACATCTAACTAACAGAGTTAGTTAGTGTTAGGTTAGCACTAACCTCGGTTAATTAGGGCCTGGGCCCACCTGTCAGTGAGACAACTAATTAACTGAGTTAATTAACGCTAACTAAACTAACACCTAAACTAAACAGGGGCATGGCCCACGCGTCAGTGACCCTGGGGTTAATTAAGCGGTGAGGTTAGCAGCTAATCACGCGCCATGTCAGTCGCTAGAGTTTCGCCGGCGACGACCTCGAGCCACGGCGGAAGTTCACCGGAACGAGCTGGAGGCCACGGTTTGGCACACGGAGGCCACCGGCGGGTAGCCTGTGCACGGGCGCATCCAGCCGCGCCCAGGGGAGGCCGTGGGAACGGCGGAGCTCGCCAGAGCAGAGCTCGCGGCGGCGGCCGGAGTCGGGCACGAGCGTGGATGCGGCTGCGGTGTGCGAGGGCGAGAACGGAGAGGGGGAGGAGGAGGAGCAGCTCACAGTGATCTCGATGAGCTTAACGGCGAGCTCGGGGACGCGCTGTGGTCGACGGGGCGGCGATGGGGATCCACGGCGGCCGGCGGTGAAGAGACGACGGTGATGAAGATGGGGGCCGTCCGGAGGTGCGTGGCTCGACGAGGAGGTAGAGGGGGTCGCGGCGGAGCTGGGGAGCGTGTCGGGGAGGTGCTGCAGTGGCCGAGGCCACGGTGGCTTTGGACGGCGGCGACGGCGATTTCGGCCGCGAGAGAGAAGGCGAGAGAGAGGAGAGGAGAGGACCGGGGAGAGTGAGAGGGGTACGGGGCGGCGCGTGGCGTCGTCCGAGCGATCCAGGCGACAGGGGGAGAAGCAGGAGGTGGCGGGGAGACGTGGCCACGGCCGGCTGTGGCGCGGCCACGCAGCAGCTCCTACTAGCAGGAGCTTGAAGAAGCTCCTGGCAGTTGGGCTGGGCCGCCTGCTGGGCCGCTGGGCCAGGCCAGGCTGCACAGGGGCTGCAGGGAGGTAAGCGCCAGGTAAGTCACTTCTCCCTTTTATATTTATTTTTCTATTTTCTGACATTTGTTTGGTTTAACAAAATACTAAACAATTTTATTTTCTTATGCCCATTTTTGTAGGAACTAGTGGTATTATTCCAGAGCTCCCCAACAAGTGGCACAATTTTTGGACATATATTATATATATAACATATATATATCCAATGCAAATAATTATGCATTAATTCCAATGGCCAAAAATAATTACTTCTGAGCTCCCAAAAATATTGGTTGGAAGTTTACCTCTGACCAATATTTTTAGAGAAAAACAGGAACATTTACTTGGGCCAAATTGAAGCAATTTTTATCTGGGTCATTTCCAGAAATGATTATGAGGGTTTCACAAATCCTCATTTCAAATTTAAATGAAATTTAAACATGATGCACACATGACTAGCTAGTCTAGGTCATACCAGAACTAGGGATGTGACACAAATCAACATAGCCTTCATGATATTTATGTTCATGGTGGATTATATCCTACTCATGCTTGTACTCGGTGTGAATTAATTTTAATGCATGTTTACGACTGTTGTCGCTCTCTCAGTTGGTCGCTTCCCAGTCTTTTGCTAGCCTTCACTTGTACTAACCGGGAATACTGCTTGTGCATCCAAACTCCTTAAAACCCAAAGTTGTTCCATATGAGTCCACTATACCTACCTATATGCGGTATTTACCTGCCGTTCCAAGTAAATTTGTATGTGCCAAACTCCAAACCTTCAAATGAAATTCTGTTTTGTATGCTCGAGCAGCTCATGTTTCAACTAGGGCTGCCTATATCTTCCATGCTAGGTGGGTTATTCTCAAGAGGAATGGACTCCGCTCCTCATTCACGAGAAAGGGCCGGTAACCGGGATGCCCAGTCCCATGATCCAAAAAGATCAAAGCATATCAAAATAATTAAACAAAACTCCCCCAGGGCTGTTGTATGTTGGAGGCACTCGTTGTTTCGAGCAAGCCATGGATTGATGCTTGTTGGTGGTTGGGGGAGTATAAACCTTTACCATTCTGTTTGGGAACTGCCTATAATGCATGTAGTATGGAAGATACAGCCATCTCATAGTTGTTCCGTTGACAGTGAAAGTATACTGCTCAAAATGTTATTTAATCTCTATTTTAAAATCGAGCTCTGGCAACTCTACAAATCCCTGCTTCCCTCTGCGAAGGGCCTATCTATTTACTTTTATGTTGAGTCATCACCCTTCTTATTAAAAAGCACCCGCTGGAGAGCACGCTGTCATTTGCATTCATTATTATTGGTTTATATTGGGTATGACTTGACTGGATCTCTTTTACCATGAATTACAATGTTTAGTCAGTCCTTGATCTTTAAAGGTGCTCTGCATTTATGTTTTGCGGTCTCAGAAAGGGCTAGCGAGATACCATTTTGTTATATCATGTTATGATTATTTTGAGAAAGTGTTGTCATCCGAGTTTTATTATTATGGCTCGCTAGCTGACTATGTTATTGATATGAGTAATTGTGAGACCTATGTGTTATTGTGAGTATGGTTAGTTCATGATATTTGCTGAAACTTGAATGCTAGCTTTTCATGTTACAACAACAAGAGCAAACAGAGTTTGTAAAAGCTTTTCTTTATCACTTTTAGTTTATCAACTGAATTGCTTGAGGAGAAGCAGAGGTTTAAGCTTGGGGGAGTTGATATGTCTCCAACATATCTACTTTTCCAAACACTTTTGCCCTTGTTTTGGACTCTAATTTGCATGATTTGAATGAATCTAACCCGGACTGACGTTGTTTTCAGCAGAACTGCCATGATGTTGTTTTATGTGTAGAAAAGAAAAGTTCTCGGAATGTCCTGGAAATCCACGGAGGCACTTTTTGGAATTAATAAGAATTTTTGGCGAAAGAATTAGTGCCAGGGGGCTGACGGCCTGTCCACGAGACAGGGGCGCCCCCCTAGGGCGCGGCCCCCTATCTGGTGGGCTCCCTGGACCTCCTCCGACCTCAAATCCAACTCCATATATTCCGTCTCGGGGAGAAAAAAATCAGAGAGAAAGTTTCATCGCGTTTTACGACACGGAGCCGCCGCCAAGCCCTAATCTCTCTCGGGAGGGCTGATCTGGAGTCCGTTTGGGGCTCCGGAGAGGGGGATTCGTCACCGTCGTCATCATCAACCGTCCTCCATCACCAATTTCATGATGTTCACCGCCGTGCGTGAGTAATTCCATCGTAGGCTTGCTGGACGGTGATGGGTTGGATGAGATTTACCATGTAATCAAGTTAGTTTTGTTAGGGTTTGATCCCTAGTATCCACTGTGTTCTGAGATTGATGTTGCTATGACTTTGCTATGCTTAATGCTTTTCACTAGGGCCCGAGTGCCATGACTTCAGATCCGAACCTATTATGTTTTCATGAATATATGTGTGTTCTTGATCCTATCTTGCAAGTCTATAGTCACCTATTATTTGTTATGATCAGACAACCCCGAAGTGACAATAATCGGGACACTTCTCGGTGATGACCGTAGTTTGAGGAGTTCATGTATTCACTATATGCTAATGCTTTGTTCCGGTTCTCTATTAAAAGGAGGCCTTAATATCCCTTAGTTTTTGCTAGGACCCCTCTTCAACGGGAGGGTAGGACAAAAGATGTCATACAAGTTCTTTTCCATAAGCACATATGACTATTTACGGAATACATGCCTACATTACATTGATGAATTGGATCTAGTTCTATATCACCCTATGTTATAACTATTGCATGAGGAATCACATCCGGCATAATTATCCATCACTGATCCATTGCCTACGAGCTTTTCATATATTGTTCTTCGCTTATTTACTTTTCCGTTGCTACTGTTACAACTACTACAAAAACCCAAAAACATTTATCTTTACTTTTGCTACCGCTACTATTATTATCATACCACTTTTTGCTACTAAACACTTTGCTGCAGATACTAAGTTATCCAGGTGTGGTTGAATTGACAACTCAACTGCTAATAGTCAAGAATATTCTTTGGCTCCCCTTGTGTCGAATCAATAAATTTGGGTTGAATACTCTACCCTCGAAAGCTGTTGTGATCCCCTATACTTGTGGGTTATCAGGCGGCAAAACAAACTCGACTCGGCCGAAATCGATGTAGGCAAATATTTTCAATAGGAGCAAGTTTGTAACTTCACTCAGAGATGACACAACCGCCCTACCCGTCAGCCCCGTTCATACACCGTGGGCGCCTACCGTGGGCGCCAACCACCCTCTCCTCTCCTGAAATCGCTCTGGGCAAATATTGACGAGATGCGAGATTACCGTCCTATCCCCAACTGACGAGACATCCAAATTTTAAACGGGGGCTAAGTTTGTAACTTCCCCATATTTCGGACAGGCGCGTCCCAAAATCATGGTTCATCGTACCTCTCCCTCCATTTTCCCATTCGTACACCGTCAGTGCAAGAACACCATCCCCATATGAGCATCCTTCGTCCGCCACCCCATCCATCGCCACCGTCCTCCACCCCATCCATCGCCGCCGTCCTCCACCACATCCATCGCCACCGTCCTCCACCATGCTGGAGCGCCTACCAAGACCGCGTCGTCCACTGCAAGAGATGACGTTTCTCATCCACAAGGATGGACCAAGAGCCTTGCATCGTGTCCTCTCGCTTCATCGGCATCGTCGTCCTCTTTGTCGGGGCCGCTCACACGACCTTCTCTTCCACCGCAATGGGACTTATCCCCCGATGCACCCGTCTACCGTCGCAGATCTGCTTCAACGCCACCGAGAGCCATCGCTTCCCCGATGCCTACACGGCGCCGCAAGAGGTACTTCATATCTCCTCAACATTTTGATCTTGACCAGAAAATAGATCGGAACTTGGTTACTCTACTTTCTTTTCAGCTCTCAAAATTTAGTTCTTAGTTCGAAGCAAATAATGGATGCTAAATATCATTTTTCCGGTTTGCAGCTTCAAATCTGCCATGGTACAGTCATAATACGGTTTAATTGATCATGCTTAGGGTTTAATTGATCATGTTGGTTCCGTGGTGGTTTCTTTAATAGAAATCGGAGGGGAAACCCTCTTTTGCTAGAAAAATATGCTTAGAGTTTCCCCCTTTTATGATCACTATACAATTAGAATATGTGCTTCATGTCATAATAGCACTACTCCACCCATCAAGCTAAACAAGCTTAGTTGTTCAAATATGAATATGATATTATTAAAACAGAGTCATTTAATTTGTCAGCTAAATGTTCCTAAATTAGTTTCGAAAATGCATGTTTGGCCGCTTGGGTGCGTATCTCTACAGGTGCCCATAGTGGGCCGGCCCACCCTACGATTTTGGATCGTCCCAGGCCCCGATTCCCCTCTGTTTTGCTGCGCGCTTCCGATCTCTACTCTCCCCCAGCCGCCTTCCTCGTCGGCGACTTGCTGTCCGCAGACGGCATGACTCTAGGAGGAGACGCCGGACTAACAGGAGGTCAGGAGCCGCTCGCCCAATAGTGTCACCGCTGCCCGGGCGCGCCGCCGTGCCTACCTTCCCAGTCCGTTCAGGGCTCAGGCGTGCATCACCCTCTAAGCCAACTCGATTTATCCTGAGATACGTACTCAACACTCAGCAGCCACTCCTCATCACCCATTTTCTAATTGATTCATTACTCATTTGGAAGGACTGTCATTAGGGTTTGTTGTGTGCTGAGTACTACCTACACTTAATGGTTCAGATGTATTTCGGTAATTTTAGTACCTGTAATGTTCACAGGGTTTTCAAAATTCCGGCCCTAGGAATAGACACTAGTCATTTTAGATTGTTGGTCGTAGTGACATTGACCCAGATTACTACTGCAAGCCAGGTTTGTTGACAATTTTACTTGTCTTTCTTACTCATTTGATATAATATCCAATTATTCATGTCAATTAGTTGCAAACAATAAGTGCTAGACAAACTTCTTGATTTAGATTTTGGACGGTCTCTTACTGCAGTTACAATTATGCGTACTTGTCCTAGTAAGCTCAGAAGTAAATGATTGATTCACTACATCTATGCTTGCCTTGTCATATTTGTTGTCAATATTCTTTTAGGGTGGACCACCCTGTTTCAAAATACTGGAACTGTAGACATGTGTGAATAGTATTTCTCTATGTGATCTCTTCCATCATGTGTGGGCAACGAACATTGCATTGTATAGAAAGAAAGTGTCATTTCCAACTTTTACATAGGCTTCAATCTTTTACATGGAATACAATCTGCCTACTTGCTTTGTGTCGCACTATGAATAATCCACCCTTGAAGCTAAACATTATGACACTCATAATTCCTTAGTTTATTTGTTCAAATACGAATTTCATATGATTCTAATGTTCCTACTTCAGTTTTGAAATGTGTGTCTACCTGTTATAGAGACATAAGGGGTTTGTATTTCTATGTGTGGTCTGGTCAGCACGGTTGGGGGTGAACTTTACATATGCAGGGGTTTATAGGGAGACACTCTTCGAGTTGAATCCGCAATGCATTCCATAGATAATCTGACTACTTTTTATGTTTTCATGAATCTCATATTCTGAACAGCATCATAATGATTATGAGCTAGCACGCATGAAAAGAATAAAGCAGAACAATGCCATGGCTGTCAAACTTGGCATTAAGGGACTGAAATCAAGTCTGGATGCAATGCAATGCAAACGCTCTCCACCTATAGATTCATGCTCAGAATATGATCCTAACAGTGATTCTGAGCTGGAGAGAGACCTAAGTAAATGTAGTCCCTAGTGGAGGAGTCAGAGGCAGATGCCCTATCTTATTCACCCATCAAGGTGCTTGCTCTAACTTTCCAAGGTTATATTGGTCGCACATATCTTGCAACTGATGCTTTGCATTGCTTATACTTTGTTGAATTTCCATTAGCTTAGTTTACACATCGTGTATGTGAATACGCCCTGCCTATCCATTTTCGGTACATATTCCATCTGTCATCATACCATATTTATCCATCCAAATGTTGTTCTTGTGTACCCTACTAGGAAAAGGGCTATAGATGATATGGACTCTAATGGCGCACCAGACATGTGGTGCGCCACTACTATATACTAATGGCGCAACATGTGCTGGTGCTCTATTAGTGTCGAAATACTAATGGCGCACCACATCCACGATGCGCCATTAGTAACAATTTTTTTTATTTTTTTTCAAAACTAGTAATGGCGCACCAAGGGATAGTGCGCCATTACTAGTTAAACTAGTAATGGCGCACCACATCCATGGTGCGCTACTAGTAAAAAAAATTCAATGTTTTTTAAATTCTTTTTTGTTTTTTTTCAAAACTAGTAATGGCGCACCAGGGGATAGTGAGCCATTACTAGTTAAACTAGTAATGGCACACCACATCCACGGTGCGCCACTAGTAATTTTCTTTCAATTTTTTTCCAATTTTTTTATTTTTTTCAAAACTAGTAGTGGCGCACCATGTGTGTGGTGCGCCATTACTAGTTGAACTAGTAATGGCGCACCACTCCCACGGTGCGCCATTACTAGCTTGGCCCAAAAATCCACCGAATGAACCAACCAACCCCCCCCCCCCCTGTGGACCGCCTTTTCAGTTTAAAAAAACTAAAAGAAAATGATGGAAATGTAAAAAAATAAAAGAAAAATAAGTTTCCCATGTGATATCCGGTCTAGTTGTTGGGAAAATTTAGAAATATGAATTTCGACTTTATTTGCAAAATCTCTCTGGAATTTGTAAAATGGGCATAACTTTTGCATGCGAACTCGGATTAAAAAGTTTTTAAAATGAAAAATCATCTACTCGAAAAGTTCATCCAAATTTAACGGGGGAACCCGGTTAAAGATTTTCAAAATCCTCAAAACCTAACAGAAAAAAAGTTACGAGGCTTTTAAGATCTAGAGGGGAAAAAATAAAAAAATCAAACTTACTAGTGGCGCACCATTTGCTCGGTGCGCCACTAATAACAGAAAAAAAAATTGGTTTCGAATTTCTTTTTGGAATTTTTTTTTAAAAATGATACGTAATATGACTGGGAAGTTTGAAATATTTTTCAAAATTTCATCATACTCATGAATATGAATAAAGTCCTAGACATCAACAAGGTTTAATAGGATTGATATGATAGATATATCAACAAGTGCCTGTTAAGTGAGGTGGTGTTGGGGTTGGATAGAACAGCGAAGTTAAGCGTGCTCGGGCTGGAATAGTGTGAGGATGGGTGACCTTCCAAGAAGTTTGACCACTTAGTGCAACGTTGACTTGAGATTAAGCATATTGACCCGAGATTAAGCCATAGTGACCCGATATCACGAAAAAAGCAAAAAAAAACTAAAATAAAATTTGAAAAAAAATCTGAATTTTTTTTGAAAAAAAATGTTAGTAATGGCGCACTTCTATGTGGTGCGCCCTTACTAAGTCAGATAGTAATGGCGCATCGTGTGATATACTAATGGCGCACCCCTGGTGTGCCACTAGCAGACCTTTTCCTAGTAGTGGTATCAGACGTTCAAAAGGAAGAGGGCGATTGCTGATCATGGAGGAGCACAAGCAAAGTATTTGGAAAGGTAGTGGCACCTGATAAATAAAATAACCCATTAGGTGTAGTTGCAATATCACCTTACCCACAAAACACCCCAACTCTAGCAGACTCTAGCTCTACTACACTGGTCATTTCTGATACCCCAACTCAGCAGACCCCAACTGCAGCAAATAGTATGATGATGCCAGTTGACATAGCACCAGCTCTACGATGCAAAACCCCCATTCCAGCAAAGAGTACACCAAATCCAATTGCCAAATCCCTTTTCGAACCAGAGAGAGCCCCAATTGCAGCAAATAGGACCCATGTTCCATTTCTTCCCAGTTTAGAAGACGAAGCTTATATTGTTGTCAGGAACTTTGTGCGCATCTTTCCTTCATGGAAAGATTATACCGCAGACACAGAACAATTTCCAGTCTTACTCCACAACTTACGCGTAAGTAATGTACTAATGTTATTCATGGTCATTACTTGATATTTTTCTGCTGACAGAAGACACAAGATTTATTCTTTTAAATAGGCGAGGACCAAATTGGATTGTGAAGACGAGCAAGGGTTGGTTGCGCTTTTCAAGCACTCGTTGATGAAGTATTGTTCCTACCTGAGGCAAGCGCACTTCGATGGCAAGCCTCTAAAACGGAATTTCTGTAAAGTCTCTAGTGCTACATTTATCCGACGGTGACTGGAATAATCTTGTTACACATTCGTCACGGCTGCAGCGTAAGCTACTGTCTATGATATCATATCACAATTTGAACTACATTTTTGCATTTGCCTTAACGTCTCACTTGTACGAAAATTGTTAACAGAAGAACATTCATTCTCAAGGGACCACGGAATCTCGCAAATATACTGCACACTGCATTGCTCTTGTGAGTACCTCTTGCCCTGTATGACCATACTTACTTCCATAGTTGTTTGATTATGTAGCATCACTACACATGTTAGCCTCATTATCGTCCATTTGGTGGACATTATAAGATCCGTATGGACTCTTACATAAATTTAGAATCAACCCTATGCTTTTGAAGAGGTTTAGCTCTGCAATCCTCTTGTAAGGACTAAACATCGTCTATCATTGTACTTACATTAACAGCTACTCCCTCCGTCCCATAATATAAGAACGTTTTGTACAGTACACCAGTGTTCAAAACGCTCTTGTATTATGGGAAGAGGGATTGGTTCATTGTGTAGGATTCTGCATCTTATCTCCCTCGCCCACCATTTACTAAAAAAGATCAGATCTATATTTAATCTTACCAAAAAGTAGAATACACAGACAATGCCAATGCAGAAGTGTAGCCCATTGCTCTTGTCAGTACATTTTGTCCTATAACGCTTGTACTTCCAGGGATTGGTAGTTGATTATGTAGCATCAATCTGCATCTTATCTTCATTATCCTCTATCCCTTCCAGTATTATCATATCTATAATTACTCTCTACAAAATGTAGAGTAAAGGCAATGCTTATGAAGAAGATTCTGTGCTGAAATTCTTGAGTTATCCATCCCTTGACGCCGAGAAGGGAGTTATAAAGCCGGTGTTCACTATTAATGTAAGTCAGTCCTTCTAAAGCCTTTATCGTCAACTGCTGTTTAATTTTCTCATACTCCCTATCGTTTATTGCTATTTAGTTTGTTGTTTCTATCAAAATGCATGTTCGCAAGAACTGTAAGTTCTAAGATTTACTTGTAAAACCAAATTCCTTATTCATACCATGCACATTACTCAATACACCCTATATGTATGCTTGTTTTTGTGGATCTATAATCCAGTGTGTGGTGAAGCAGCCCACGTTTGCACCGTGTCATCTCCTGTTTTATCTTACTGATGTGGCTGATGATATGAACAACATGCCATGCACATTAACCAAAATAGATACATTGATTTTCTTTGCCCTTCATCTATGCTTGTTATGTTGACATGGTAATCCAGTAGTGTGAAGCTCCCCACATTATGAACAATACCAAATTATGCTATTGATATTTTGAACTTACTCTTTATTTTCTAATTTCAAATTGGATGCAATTGACAGCACAGTTATCATCTTTGTTTATACACGTGCAAAACCTGTCATCTCTTTCCTTTGTTTCAGGGTGATATGCCTGATGGCATGCACAAGTCTGTTGAAGGTTGTGAGACAAACCCAACATATATTACAGCAAAGAAGGAAAAACATCTTGAAGATAGCAAGACAACCCCAAAGTCTTGTCTGGATGCAGTGTTCAAGTTACTTGAGACTAGCAGTTAGACAAGCTCACAGTATTCATTGTCTGAATCAGTTTGCTTCTTCTGTCCCAAGTTCTAGCAGAAAGGCATTCTGCAACTCAACTTCGACTTGAAGTCCTATCTCTAAGAAAGATTGCGGAGAACACCAATGAGAACCTCATCGCTAAATAGCTACACCTGGAAGCTATGACCGACATGTTAGGCCGGTCTCACAGCCTTGCTCAGCAGCTTGCGCAGCAGTTCCCGCGCAAGGCTAACCTTTCTTGAATTGTCTTGGAAGTGGTCTCTATTCAGTATTATTTTGTTATGCTGCAATGGTGCCCAGTTTTGTAATCTGCTTCTTCGTTGCGCTTTATAATCACTAGTGGCGAACTTCGATGCCAAGTGGATGTAATATACCATAAATCTTTATTGTATAGTGTAGGTTTATTCTTAGTTACTATGTCGTAATTTCATTATTGTATAGAGTTGGTTTGTTCTTAATTCCTACTAGTTATTGCCATCATTCGCTATTTGAAAAAAAATCTGATGTAGTCGACCGGGGTGAAACATTCGCCTCTAACGGGCTTGGGTTTTAGCGGGCCACAATTGGGCCGGCCTGCATCTTTCCTGAGATCGAATGATTGAGGCCTTCACACTTTGCGCCAGGCCCACAACTAACACTGGCCTATATTTTAGTTGGGCCTTTTGTGGACCTAGCACTTAGTTTGACCCAGGTAGCGTTGGGCCATTAACAGGCTGAATATTGTACTGGCCTGTTACGGCCCAGATGAAAACATGGGCCTTTAGCAGTCCGAAATGCATGTTGGGCCTAAATTTTCACTAGTCGTCGACGGGCCTTCAGCAGGCTGAAATGTAGACCGGGCCTTTTTGGGCCCAGTTATATCACGGGTCATTACCAGACAGAAACATATCTCGGGCCTTAGTTGGCCCACTGATATCATGGGCCTTTAAGAGGCCAAAAGCTTATTACAGGCATCAACGGGCTGAATTATACGACAGGCCTTTAACAGGCCAAAAGTCATGTTGGGCTTAACTATTGCCACCTTTATCACAAGCTGTTAGTGGGCCTGATGTCCCGTCAGACCATATATGGCCCATGGGTAGAACGGGCCATTCCCAGGCCGAAATCACACCGGGCTGAAATGGGCCCATGTCTACATCGGGCCTCTATCAGGCCGAAAGTCACTGGGCTGTAATTGGGCCCAAATATCGAGCGAACAATTAACGAGCCAGATTTGGCTTCGGGCCGTAAATGGGCCTTTATTAAACAAGCCGTTATTGGGCTCGCCCACTAGTACCTGAGTAAGTACTACGGGCCTTTGACTGGGCCGACCTTTTTAACCTATATGGGCCTCTGTTGGGCCCCGCCATGTGTCGACGTATCATAGGCAAGTCTCCTCCAATGGACATGCGACATCTGGCCCACTGACGAGCTGACAGGTGTTCCCTCCGGCCAGTCAGAATTTTACACGTGGAAATTTCCCATTGGTCTCGGCTGTTACCGGGTTATTCGATCCAAAACCGGACCTCATAGCTTAACGGCGTTCCGTTATGGTGGTTGCCACGTGTCGGTCATCCTTGATGAAAGCACTTCTGTGACGCCCGATTTATCGTCATGGAAGTGGACAATTCCGTGATGATTATTTTGGTAATGTCATGGAACACACCTACGATAGCGCAGGTATGACTATCTTGATTCTGTCATAAAATCGTCATGGATGTACATGCATGAAAAAAAACGCGACCTACTCTGACAAACACGTATCATCACGGAAGTGTATTTTTTTGTAGTGGGAGGTGGTTGAGTTTTGCACCGAATACATGAAACAACGACCTATAGGTTTGCCCCTCTCTCGCCACGAGGGAAGGCTGAAAGGTAAGTCGGTCCTTGTTGGCACGCAAATGGCTACACCCGAAGAATTGGCAGAGAAAGCCCATTTGAAATTACTGCTTAGCAGCCTAGTTCTCAGCGCTTACGCCAAAGAACACTTGGCGGAGATACGCCAAAGCTTCTTACCAATGGTGCCTTCATCAGATGTGGAGATGATGGAGCATACTAAGAACTACGCCGAATGGCTGAAGAAGTGTTTGGCACAAGGATCCATTGATGACATTGCTACGTGGTTGGCACAAAAGCCATCACCTACGGTGTTGACGTACCAAGCATATGACATAAATGGATACACGTTCTACATTGATGAACATGATGAGAAGACCTCATATCAGAATGCATGACTATAGATGAAGCTGATAAAAGGGTATACTATGGAAACCATCAAAGAGATTTGGGAGCTTGACTATGTGAAAGTTAAGGTGGCCTCATTCAGGTGCTCATGGATCCCTCTTGGTCAAGTAAAGGTCGATGATTACAGGAAGACCTGTGTTAACAAGACAACGATGGCATATCACACGGACCCGTTCATTCTTGCCAGCGATGCTACACAGATTTTCTGTGCGTAAGACCCTTTGCATAAGAACTGCCATATAGTGATGCATGGGAAGAGGAGGGTACTGGGTGTCGACATTGTTGCCAATGAGGACGAGTACGATGAATTTGATGAGTTGCTAGCCAAGGGATCACGCAACCCTGTAACAGAGAAGCCTAAAATCATCAGAAAACCCAAGTTCATTCGGGGCAACGTAATGATCCTAGTTCCCCCATGCACATGGGAATTAAGCCGTAAGACAAGTCTTTATGCATACCCTGCAACTTAATTCGTTCAATATAAAATTGCCGCGTGTACTAAATTTGTGAGTTATGCTCGGTTTTCTATTGATGTAAGAACCATTAATATGTTGACATTGATATGCTGTCAGTTCAGGCAATGAATATGAACTATTATTATTATTATTATTATTATTATTATTATTATTATTATTATTATTATTTTATCATAGAGGTAGCACACTTAATTGATCTCACTACAGTATGTGTGAAGAAAAATATGTAAGCAATCTGGTTTGCGAATAGCACACGGTTCGTTGATGAAAGCCATGTGCCGACAAAATCCCGCCCACGATTTGAGTCGTGCGTTTTGATTGGCCAGAATCCAAACCCGTGGATCGTACGTCTGCACCGTTCGATGTTCCCAGATCAAACGACGATCCTCATCCCTTTCGACAACACATGCAGTTCTGGTTGTAATTTTATTTCCATGCACAAAAAGCACGTTAAACTCAAAAGAATGTCTTAAATATAGCTAACGATACCCGAAATGCTCCATAAAATAAAACCCGTGGTATAATGGTGATTGCCTACCATGGAAATATTTATGAGGCCAAACGATGATGTCACCGGCCACACGAGTTTGAATTAACACGTCTCATTTGGGAAACCATGATCCTTCATGTGAGATGCTCCGGTTTGGAAGGAGCGATCATCAAAACTTGTGCCAAACTTTACCATTTTTTTCCACGGGGTCATGTTAGCACGCCACGGGAACACATCGATTTTGATGATGTCTGGACTCCATCTGAATTTCCTATAATTAAAATACCAACTAGGCCTACGCCAGTGGACGCACCTCGCAGCCAAAATGTTTTAAACTTCTCCCCGCTTCTCAAACAAATGGATGAAAACTCGCAAAGCGAAGCACAAATGATCTATACACCTTTTTTGCTAGGTTGGTCGTAATGGGATATCATAGCTAGTATCATGCCAACTAGGCAATTTTGATGAGTTGTCATAAAATTAAATGAAGAAAGAGAGGGTTTAGTATCATATCATGAAACCGTGTCATAATAAATGCTATGCTACTATGTGTCATGCATGACACTAGTATATGATCGATACTAGCTAGCTACCTCTGTAATGCGCACATAGTATCATAAGTTAGTATCTTAGGTTGCCTTATTAATTGTCATGCATGACACAAAGTAGTACAACATTTAATATGTGATACAGTATATCATGATATGACACCCGACCCACACCCTCTCTTTCCTTATTTAACTGTGTGGCACATCATCCAAAAAGTCTAGTTGACATGCATATGATACTGCTTGATACTCCCGTTACGACCAACCTTAGGGTGGCCATAGTGGGGGTATCATACACTACTAGGGAAAACCTTATACACAGAATCTTACCAGTAGCGCGTATTAAAATGAGGCGCTACTGCTACTTAGCAGTAGCGCGTCGGCTAAAAGGGCGCTACTGTTACCCACTTAGCAGTAGTGCGACAGGAACAGAATGCACTACTACTATAATTGCCACACCGTTCCCGACGTGCTAGGTATAGTAGTAGCGTCCTTCTAGAAACAACGCTACTAATACGGATTTTAGCAGCAGCGCGTTTTCGCTCCCCACGCTACTGTTAAAGCTATTTTCACCTAACCCACCGCGCGGCCTGATTCCCTCTCCTCTGCTTCCTCCCCCAATTCCCCACTCTCTCTTCTCCCCCTCGTTGCCTCCGCCGGAGCCCCTCCCCTCGCCCTCGCCGGAGGCCCTGCCCTCGCTCTTCGCCGGAGTCTGCCCCTCGACGTCGTCGCGCGCCTGTGCCTCCTCCTCCTCAACCTCGACCTTGCCGGAGCCCCTGCCCTCGCTCTCCACCGCCATCTCCCTCGACCCGCCTCGCCGCCATCTCCCCCGACCCCGCCTCACCGCCGTCTCCCCCGACCCCGCCTCGCCGCGCCTCGGTGCCGCCGTCTCCCCCGACCCCATCTCTCTCCCCGCCCTCTGTAAGCACTCTCCCATTCCTTCTTCTCTGCTTAGTATGAACCCTAGCTATTTAGTGCTAGTTAGTATGAACCCTAGGCTATATTTAGTGTTAGTTAGTTAATTACAATTAGTATTAACCCTATTTAATTAGGTAGTACGAACCCTAGTTAAAAAATGGATACTTATATGGTAATTAGGGCAGTAGTTCCTAGGTACTAATTAGTTAGTAAGAACTAGGTACTAATTAGGTACTAGTTTATTTTTATTTATAGTAAGTTTATTTTTAGTAAGAACTAATTGAATTAATATAACTAGTTAGTAAGAACTTGTTGCTATTTTTTTAGTTAAAGCAATTTTTCCGCATCGACGTGGATGATGTCTATCCCGCATCCTCGTCGTCGAGTCGGCGAAGGACGACACCTGCTTGACTAGATGGGCCATGTCCGGGACTGGGCTCCGCCGGGGTGGTACTGGGAGGCGCTACCTACTGGGGGGCGCAGGTTGGTGAGGAGCCAGCATGTCATTGACCCAAACCTTCTTTGGTGGCGGTCGCATGGGCCAGTGACGGTCCAGAGGCTCGAGGACCCTGCGGAGGTGGTGCGTCACTGTGTCAGTGAGGAGGACACGCACGTCCGTCGCTACTTGTTTGCATTGGAGCACAGGTTCTTCAATACCTGGCAGGTTCTCCAGGGATCTCACTGGAGCTATGATCCCGTGATGGTTCCTTCTCTGTGGGTGTCCACCACCCGCGCCGATACCCGTCGTGTGCTAGGGTTTTAGTTGTATTAGTGATGTTATATGTATGACACTATTCGGGATGTATTAGTGATAATATTCGACGATGTATGGACGCATGAGATGATTTACTTTTGCTTATTGAATGCATGCTAATTTGAGTCCTATAAGATATATTGAAATGTATATCTTGTGTTGCTCAAATAGGATATGTGCTTGCCCAAGTGGTCGGTCATGTTTGCAGGTTACACCTCCGAGTGGGCTATGTTTTCCCAGAGTGTTGATTCATTTCCGTTCCAACAAATTTCAGGTGCTCGATATGTCCTATTTTAGCAAAGGTCATTCCAGAATATGTAGGAAATATTGAGTGCCCCGGATTTTTGTGTTGAGTACCTTGGTAGTTGTCTTCGATCAATTTTCAATTAATGTTTTAACTATGAACATAGAAAATGTCTGACGACGAAAAGTATTTCGGTATTTGCAAATACTGCGAAGACGAGTGCGGCCTGTGCGACGGAATCTTCCTAGATGATGATAGACGCTTCAGCATCAAGCTGGACGAGAACTTCAAAGTGGATACAGTAAGTCACAACGACAAGTCTTTTTCGTAATTAAGCATGACATCTTCTTCATTTGCTTCAACTTATAAATTTGTTTTTACTATTCTACTAGCGTATCCCCTGCCATGCAAGAGTTTTTGTATTGGATAAGATAGGTTTCAGTTCTATGACAACTACTATGGAGGTAAAAAGAGTTTATTTGAAGACCGAGCATGGTTATATCTTCCATGCAAAATTATACAACAAAGACGAATACACCTATTTTGGATGCAAAACATGACGAGCACTATGCAAGACTTATGCATTTGAGCCTGATATGGTTATCACCTTTGATATTCGTCCGGAAGATGGTATTGAAGGTAATACCGACATCTGGGTCGATGTGCAGACGCCTCCAGTTCTACCAAAATGTGAGTTTCACAACCATATTTATGTCTTTGATATTGTTTATTCAAAAATAGCTGACAACTAATTTCTATTGACAGCTTATTTCCAATCAAGCAAACAGGTCCAGCGCTTGGTAGACAGGACCTACTACTGTCCCGGGGCTGAACTAAACTGCGAGGAGATAAGTCATTATGTTTCATGGCTTGAGGATCTTCATACTGTCAAGACAAATTATTTTTTTGGACTTGCAAATCTTAGTACTCAAAACGTGCGACCAATAGTGTTTGTATTGAACTACGGTCACATCTATTTAGGAAAGATGGTAAGATTTTTACTATTTGTACTCAGTGCATCTTTCGCATACATTATTTTTTAAGATAAACTTCATTGCTAAGTATGTTACTATACGATGTTCTTCAACAGGGACTCCCGCTGAATGTTGTGCCTCATTGGATCAAGACTAAAGGTCAGATGAGAATTGTTAGCTTACGGCCAAGATATTCTATAATGCACTTTAGTGCATTCAGGATTTCTAATAGCGAGGAATGCTTAACAGTGAAAGATTGGAGCAAAATTGTAAACAATCGCAGAGAAGTACTTAGGGGACAGCAATCAGAAGCGCAACCCATGATTAGGAGACAGGTTCATCTCCATGCTCCAACTTGATGAAGAACGAGTGCTACACATCTTTTATGTTATTTTACCTGAGAGAGAGCAGCAGGAGTGATTTAGCTAGTGTTGGTGGTAATGATGATTTTTATTAGCTAGTGTTGCTGGTGATTAGATAGCTACCGCAGTTAGTGTTGGTGGTGATTAGCTAGCTAGATTGAGTTTGAAGATGATGATGTGCTACACTATGACTATGATGCTTAAATAACTACTGTTGATGTTATGACTATGATGATGATTAAATAGCTTGTGCTGGCGGATTAGATTCAAGTGGAGACAACATGTGGTGCACATCGAAAGTACTACAAGTCCAAACTAGATAAAGTTTGGTTTAGTAGTATACTTTTGACATGCACCACATATTGCCTCCACTTGAACCTAAGCCACCTTCATTTGACACACTGTTATGGACATAATGATGTAAACCTCATACCTAGTATTGTACCAATATTTGTACGATGGCGCATAAATACACTAAAAATAAAAAATAATAAAAAGAATACTAGTAGCGTTGGACAGAAAACACGTTGCCACTAGATACATTAGCAGTAGCGAGGGAGTGAACAAACGCTGCAGCTATTTGTCCTAGCAGTAGCGCGTGCGGGCACACGTTACTGCTAAGCAATAGCTGTAGCGCCTTATTAGTAGCGCGCCTCCCCGCGCTACTAGTGAGCACAAAACCAGCGCTACTGCTAGGGGTTTCCCTAGTAGTGATAGCTGCTATCATGCACTTGAGAATAGAAAATATGATGATGTGTGGCAAAGAAGCAGTAACATAAATATTGTAACATATATAATATAAATGCTATACTACTTTGTGTCATGCACATGGCCATAAATACGGTCATCTATGGTATATATATACTAGCTCTATGATACTATATATATGCTCTATGATACTATATACATGATACTATAGTATATATGATACTTCCCTACTATACAAAGGCTGGCCATAGTGGTGGTATATATCATAGCCGACGATACCATGCACTCGGAAAAATAGCAAGTATGCTGATGTGGCAAAGAATTAAATATAGTGAGAGTTAGACCGTTAGAGTAACATATAGGTAGACACCATATCATGTTAAATGCGATGCTAATTTGTGTCATGCATGGCAAAAAATATAATCTATGATACTATATATACTATGCATTATACTATGTGCTATAATTGAAGGTAGTATCATACATTATAGCTACTATAAATCATATATATGTATATATATATATGTATATATATATAGGACAGAGCTATTCTGTTACCGGTAGCAGAATATCAGTCTGTTACTATCGACCGTATATAGACGAGCGATCGGAAATTCCCCCACCTCCTCCCCTCCCTCTTATCCACACGCCCCCACAGCGCCCCGTCGCCTCACGGCCAACCGCTCCCCGCCGCCGCCCGGCCACCCCACCTCCCGCCGCCGCCCGGCCACCCCGCGCCCTATCGCCACCTGGCCACG
>NC_057801.1:207462688-207472411 GCF_018294505.1 Triticum aestivum
GCCCGGCCACCCCGCCCCTCGCCGCTTCCCGGCATCCCCACACCGCGCCGCCTCCCCATCACCAGGGCCCGGCCGCGCGAGAACCTCAGACCGCTGGCCGACCCCACACGCCCCCCGCGCTCCCCCTGGATCAGGTCCTTCCCTCGCCTCCGGTGCAGTCCAACCGCGATCTCCGTGCGGTTCAACTTCGGCCCCGGCGCCTCACGCTCTCTGCTGGTAAAGCTGAGCGAGAGTGCTCGATTTCCTCTGCCTCCCTGCTGGCAACCAACAGTAGCCATGCGACCCTCCCTCTCCAGTACCATTACTCCTCCGTCAAGGTCATGTCCCTGCCTCCAGCAGATGGGCCGAGCACCAGGCCACCCATGTCAACCATCTTCTTCCTCAGTACGTGTGTTGAGGATTGGTAAAGATGACGTGTTTGATTCAGTTTTTGGTGTTGCATAGCATGCTTCGATGCTTTTATTTATGAAAAAATTATCAAACTGTATTTCACCAATGTAGCTCGCAAACATATACTCAGTACAAAAACAAAACATACACTATGTGTATAAGTTCAATATCTATTTTTTCATCAGTTCATAAAAAAGAGCATACATGCAGTTAAATGCGTGTTATAGAAATAAGTTGAAATTATATCTATTTTGCAGCATCTTGCCAATAAAGGTTTAAATTAGGTCAGATTTTGAAATGCTATTGGGGAAGGTCTGGTGTTTAGTTGGTGGCTATGTGGTACCTACACCGGGCACTTTCCATCAAGACCTTCAAGAAGAGATGTCATCTCAAGGTGAAAAAACGAAATCCTTTTCCTGCTCTCTTTCTTGTCTCACTCATTCGTATTATTATGTGTACTATGTACACAAAATTCATGTCATATTCAATCTTTGCCAATAATTTATGTATTGAGAAAGTGAAAAAAATGTTTGGTTGGATTCAGCAGTTAATTCCTTGTTTCTTTAAAAGTTTAGATGTCATTAGGTTTGTAGTTATCATGGGTGCTCGCTGGACAGGTTGTTTTTGAACATGATATTGGTCAATTAATTTTACAGACCTCTTATTGGAATTGGGGCTGCAACTAAAGTAGAAAAAATACGATATTAGTCAATTTATTTTACAGACCACTTATTGGAATTGGGGTTGCCCCATGTTCCGGCATCGCCCTCCGCCACCTCAGCACGCAGGCTGGTCACCTTCGCCACCCCAGGTCGTTCACCACCACCAGTGCCCGTTCAATGCCGCCCCAACAACCCCACACGACTTTGTTTCTCTCAACTTAAAAAGCGGTTCAACTCAGTGCATGTTAGACATTAAAGCAATATATTGTAGCAGCTTCAAAAAATGCAAAATGTTAGCTTCAGAGAAATGCAAAATGTTTATGTTTTTGCAGCACCGACGTAACACTCCCAATTGAACTGAACGCTCACGGAAATGTGCACTATGTTTCTGCAGCACCAAGGTGCAATTTATTTGAAGGAATCATGTTTCTTGTGCACCTATTCAATTTAACTTAATAGCATTAGATACAGTTGACATGATCTAGCTACTTGTGCCACAAAGTGTGGATAGAGATCCCGTATTTCATGAAGCTTGATCCCCGAAAAATATATGCTTGATAAGTTAGTGGGAGCTCCTGTCATCAATGTTCATATATTATTAGTTGACTGAAAACATTTAGCTATAAGTTAAGACATCATTGTGTGTTGTGGTGCTCCTTCTACCCCATGAGGTTTTGAAAATACCTCTGTGTATTTAAACATTTCAGGTTTGAAAGAAAACTGAAAAACACAATGTTTCCACCTTATTTTCTGCAGGTATTTTCAATATTTTTTGGCAAAATGGTCATGGAAGTTGAACAAATGCCATGGAATTCTTGTCAAGACATCCGGAAGTTCAACAATAAAAGATACATAAGTACATGTATGTGCTGACAAGTTGAACCCAGTCATTTTACATTTAATGTCTTTGGTCTTGTTCTTGTCGAATTTTGTATAATGTTTTGGGATATTTGCTTGACTCAAGTCTCCCAGTTGGGGCAACTAGATGATATAAGTTCATGTTGTGGATAGGTGATGGATAAAAAGGTGCTAATTGCAGCAGTTCAAAGACTCTTTTTAACACTACAGTAGCACTTCAAATGATGTTGTTGGCCGACAATGTTTATGTTTTTTGTAGTACAAGTTACAAAAGTGTTGGACATATCACTTGTGAACTACTTTGGTTCTGAGAAAGAGCTCGAATGCATGTCACATGTTTTTGCTTGAGCTGGCCTGAATTTCTAGTTCTGTTTGCACTCTATGCCACAAAGATATTAAGTACAAGTATGTTAGTTCAGTTTTTTATTGATTTACCTTGTTTAAGTAGTAGTGTGTCAATAAAAGGTGTAGTTGTACTGAAGCTTTAGTTGCTATATGGGGAACCTGGGGGCATTTATTTTGGTATTCAGTTCAATTTTGCTGTTGTTTTCAATCTGTATGCTTTATTGTGCATAATCTTGAGGAAATCCCCAAAAATCATGTGTGCACTCAAGGTAAGTAAGTGCCTTTGAAAAATTCTGACAGTACATCCCAGACTAAGCAAACAGTACACGTCAGATTTGGTTTGTGGTTAGACATGCAGACAGTACATGTGTGTAATGTTGCTCTTGCTTATTAAGGCTGCATCGATAGTTAATCTTGAACTGGATGTGTTATTCTATGTTAGGTGGATGAAGCCTCGGGGCCAGCAGCCACCTGAATACAAGTGTTTGCAGTTTGCTCACCATAATGTTGAATGAGACTACATCATTATTACTCAAAAAAATTATTTTGTATTTGTTCATAATTGTTCCCTGTATCGGCGACAAAAATGATTTTTTTCTAGTTAATGCAATCCTCCTGTTGAAGCACTAAAAAGCGCTACTTGTTGATACTGAAGAAAAGGAAGAGGACCAAGTGTGCTGGAAGTTTTTTTGTACCCATGTGCGGAAGCACTTTATTTTTCTGATAATTATTAGTGTTCATGTGGGTGCTTGAAAAGTTCTGTACAAGAATAGGCCGATGATTTTTGTGCTGAGGTCGGTGCTATGGATAATATCATTCATGTACATCTATTATGTGTGGAAAAAATTTATGTCAGATGAAAAGGAAAAAACGGTTTGAATTACAAATATTTATCAGTACGAGTTAAAAAGGGTGGTCCGTTCGGAATAAAATAAATGACAAAAATTCAAATTGTAAAAGTTCAAGCAAAAGGAAACCCCATGCAATTCAAATGGTAAAAGTACAAGTCATGAAATAAGAGAAGTCTAGAACATCGTTGTAAAGAAATGTTAAGTTAAAAAATGAATAAAATAATTATTTTTGAAAAAAATATCATTCACTTTGATGATATAAACAATGGAAGTACAAGGGTGACGATACAATAACATTCAGTTCAACAATATAAACCATGCAAGTTCGGGTCTAGGATACAGTAAACCGTTGAAAACCTACAAGAAAAATATTATCCAAAAAACAGAGCAAAGTCTAGTTAGTGAAAACACGCTTACTACAATATGCAAGCATCAGTACAAGTACCCTTTTTTGAAACCATTCAAAATTACTCTAAAAAAGCTCAGTACAAACATACACATATATCAGTATGACTACTCTGTTTTTCAAACGAGAAAACAGCAGGATCCGTCATGTCGTATGCAAAATTACTCTTAAACAGTTGCTAAGTAGAGAAAACGTTCAACATGACTAAGTTTCGCATTTTCAATAGCTATCCAACGGTATATTATTTGCTCCATTTCAACAAACTTTAAAAAAGAATCGCGTTCAAAATCAAATTTGATCGTATTTGAATTCGTTTTTAAACCTTAAGGAATTAGAAATACATTTCTATACAAAAAAGTTGCACATTTTCCATAGCTTTTCAACACCGTATCATTTGCATCAATCCGACAAACCGTTTGCAAAAAATCGTGAAAATATGTTTCGCCCAAAATTTCGCCGTTTTTCAAATTACTTTTAATCATATAGAATTAGAAAAAACAATACATATATTGAAGATGCGAATTTTCACCAGCTTTCCAACGCCATCTTAATTGCTCAATTCCGACAAACCGTTTGAAAATTGAGTCCAAAATACGATTTGCGTTTTTGGTTTTGAAAAAAAATGGATTTTTCAAAACTGCTCTTAAACCGTAATGATTTTGCAAAAACGTTCAATATACTTGAAATATAGTTGTCAAGAGCTTTCCAATGATATATTACACGCCCCATTCCGACAAAAAAATTGCAAACATTTTTTAAACTAAAGAAAACGATCTGTTAAACATAACTGGAAGTATCAGTTCAACTGCTCGAAAACATCAGTACAACCGCTTGAAACCGTCAGTTCAAAAAGGGTAACAGAATAATATTCTGTTATGCGTAACAGAATACACTACTAGGGAAAACCTTATACACAGAAATTTAGCAACAGCGCGGGTCAAAAAAGCGCACTAGTGCTATATAGCAGTAGCGATTGAAGAAAAACCGCGCTACAGATACAACCTTAGCAGTAGCGCGTGTAGTTGCAAAAGCGCTACTACTAATATTCCCATTGGCAGAATGATAGGCTACGCATAGGAGTAGCGGGCTTGGAAGAAATGCCCTACCGCTAGGGCATAATTAGCTGCGCGTTTCCTAAGAAGAGTGCTACTACTAACGGAAATAAAATAAGATGAAAAACAAATAGAAAAGTAAATGAAAAGGAAAGAAATAGAAAAAGGAGAAAGGAAAAAATAAAATGTAAAGCAAAATAAACGAAAAAGCGAAAAAACGGAGGAAGGCATAGCAGCAGCGTGTGTTTGTAAGAGGCGCTATAGCTAACGTAGCTGCAGCGCGTGTCCTAGACCCCTCTATAGAAACAAAAAAGGAAATTAAAAAATGGAAGAAATTTACATAGCTATAGCAGCAGCGCGTTTTGCGAAAACCGCTATAGCTATCTTAGCTATAGCGCGTTTTGCAAAACGCGCTACCGCTAAGCTTGACTTAACCAAAAAACCGTTCCCCCCCGGCCACCACTTCTCCCCCAAATCCCTCAACCCACCCCACGCGCCGCCGTCTCCCCGATTCACCATCGCCCCACTTTGCCGCCGACATCGACGCCACCAGAGCCGTGCGCCGTCGACGACACCGGAGCCGCCCCCAACGCCACGGAGCCGCGCGGCCTCGTCAACGCCACTGGAGCCGCCGTCGACGCCACCGGATCCTTCCTCGCCACAACTGCCTTCCTCGCCGTCACCGGAGACGCCCCTGCCTCCCTCGCCGTCACCGGAGACGCCCCTGCCTCCGTCGCCACCACTGCCTCCATCGCCACCACCGGAGCCATCATCTGTAAGCCCCCACCCCTCCTCTCTCTCTCATGCATAGGTTAGCCAGTTTAATTAGGTTAATTATCTAGGTTAGGGCAAAAATTCAGTTAGGGCTTTGACAGAGAAGTAGTTAGGTTAACTAGTTTAATTAGTTTAATTATCTAGGTTAGTGCAAAAACTTAGTTAGGGCTTTGACAGAGAACTAGTCAGGTTAACTAGTTTAATTAGGTTAATTATCCAGGTTAATTAGTGCAAAAATTTATTTTAGGCCTTGACAGAGAACTAGCTGCGGTAACTAGTTTAATTAGGGTTAATTATCTAGGTAAACTAGATTAACTAACTAGGTTAAATAGGTAGGTTAATTAGGTTCATTGGATTAACAAGCTAGGTTAAGTAGATTGGCTAGGTTAGAGGAAAATTTTATTTTAGAGCATTAGGTCAGAAGGGTTAGAGAAATGGAGTTCCTTTGCAATTTAATTGGGTTCTGTGTTTAGTGAGGTCATTTTGCAAAGGTTTTTGATTTTTGAAAAGACCAATATTTTTCAAGGAAAAGAATTTAGGCAAATTTTATTTTTCATTGAAGTGGTCATGTTATATCTTTTCATTGAAGTTGTTCGATTATGCCCAAGTGGCTTTGTTGTTTCCAGGGAATGATGCCGAGTGGCCTATTTTGCCGGAATGTTGATTCATTTTTGTTCCGGCAAATTTCAGGTTCTCGATTTGTCCACTTTTTAGCAAAGGTCATGCCGAAATTTTCCGTGAATTTCGGCATGACTTGTGCTACAAACTAGGACATATCAAGTGCCCGGGATTTGCCGCACCAGGAAGGAGTCAACATTCCTGCAAAACAATAGTCCTTTTTTATGTCATTATTCATTTTATTAGGTCTAGAATTAATTGACTAGATTTAATCATAGGAAACATGGCTAGCAATGATGAAGGACAGGGTTCTGGTGATTGCGATGACGTCTACCGGGCGGCAGACGAATTTTTTAGCCTTACCGACGATCAACAGATGTTGTTGCTGGGCCCACCGGTGGCATCGGGGACTGAGACCGACACGCAGACCGGTGCTAAGACCGAGATCGGCGCTGAGATTCAGACCGACATCGAGACCGGCGCTGAGACCGGTGCTGCCTCGAGGAGCGGAGCCGGTGTAGAACCGAAAGCAAAGAGGCAACAGGTTCCTAACAAACTCAGGACTACTAGACTGGTGGTCACGGAGGTGGACGATGGCAATTTTGAGCCAAAGGCGCCCGAGGAAGCGTGCCGCTGCTACGGCAATCAAGTAGGCTGCATCATACGGACAACTGCCACCATCAACGATGAGAAACTAAAGAAGATAGAAAATATGAGGAGCTCCCTCCTAAAGAAGTTTCACCAGATATTCTTGTTCCCGGGTCGGAATGAGAAGGATTATGAAGATCCAGACAAGGACCCGACAATGAAGAAGATAAACAAACACGCCATGACCAAGTTTAGCGACGCGTTGGCCGCCTGGAAAAAACGATTGAAAGCAAAGATCAACGATGGGGAACTCTACTCCGAGATTGTAAAGGATAATCCGACAATCACGGAAGAGCAGTTTCAAATATTCAAGGAGGCTTGCGAGGCCGAAGCTGCCAAAAAAAGTCTAAGTAAATGAAGGGGCTTCAAAAGAGGAACATTGGGACCCACCACCTCGGAAGCCGTGGTTACGGCGGAAAGAGGTCCAAATGGGCCAAGGAGGACGCGGAAGCCGCGAGTCTGGGCATCCCAGACCCCTTGGCAGATTTCACCGTCCCGCAGGAGCGTGACGTCCTGAGAGCCCGGCACCGTCGGGACCCAGTGAAGAAGGTTTACGAGACAACACCGGTCATTACGGAGTTCATGAGACTGCTGGTAATTTTAGTTTCTGATCAATTCAACTGTACACGCTAGTCATATTTGTAAACGATCCTTGTGCCTTTTGCAGAGAGAGCAGCACCGGATTGCGGCCGAAAGCGACTCGCCGTCTGAGGCATTGGCGAGGCCCAAGTGGGACACTCCATTCAACCGGGCGTTGAACATATTGAAACAACAACCGGTGGATACTCGACCGTCGTATGGACGCGTGCACGGTGTCGGAGACGGCGCCACGTGGAAGATGTACTACCGTGAGACCACGGAGGAGAAAAAGGAAAGACGGAGGTTAACTGAAGAAAGCATCGACAAGAAGGTTGAGATTGCGGTTGAGAAGAAATCATCTCAGACAGTCGCAACAGCGGTAGCTGCCACAAAACAGGCGATTGCAGATATATCTACTTCCTTGGTGACAGGCGTTTACACATGGACAAGGCAAAATCCAGAAAAAAAATGCAGAGGACTTTCCCCTTGCTGACTTCTTGGGAGCACCTGCTCCCGCACCGGCTCCCGTACCTGCTCCTGCACCAGCTCCCGCACCTGCTCCCACACCGGCTCCCGCACCTACTCCCGCACCGGCTCCCGTACCTGCTCCCGCACCGGCTCCCGCACCGGACGTGCTCGGTGGTGCCTCCTCTTTGGCTGAGCTCGATGCCCTCACGGTATCTGTCACACCGGCCTCCTTCAATATAAATCTATAATCTCCCGTTTTCGTTGCCTTTCGGATGTCTCATGTCGCAGACTTTTCTTTGTAGGCCGACAAAACCCCGTGCACCATATTGTACACCATCGGCGAACAGAAGGTGGACGTGGGGAAGGGGATGATAATGGAGCCGAAGGACCATTGTTCCACAGCCGGTCGATCCCCCCGAACGTCTTCAAGGTTTCCGTGGCCAGTGTCAAACCGGGCCACGAGAATTTGCCTCCTCTAATACTAGTGGGGGGTGACGATGAGACCCCGCGGCGGCTTGGTGATTGTTGCAATGGGTGGGTCCTGTTGTGGCTAAAGAGTCTGCTTCGTCTGGAGGCGGCTGGGAGCACACCCACGAGCACGCAGCCTCAGCAAGGTATGAACATCAACACCCCACCAACCCAATTAGCGTGGGGGGTCGGGTTGGGTGATAGCGGACGGGGTAAGCAGGTGGCTCCATTAGTCGCTGATGACGTTGCCATGGATGAGGATGACGATGACGATGGCGCTGAACAGTATGTCTATACTGGCGCCTCCTCAGGGTTTTCCGGATCGAACGATGATGGCGTTTTATCGCTTTCCCTCCTGGGGGCATCGTTTTGGAGTAAGTGCTGGCTGGGGGGATGGTGGAGCGGTGCTTCATCTCACACATCGATGGCGGCGGATATCGGCGGCATGGCGCTGTGGAGGCTCGGCGTCCGATGCACGGAGATGGACTCCCGCAGGAGGAGGTTGCTGTCTGGCGTCATGGTGACGTCGATGGCAGAGTGGCCAGACAAGGTAGAAGCCTCAATATGATCTGAAGGCGGACCTGTGGAAGATGGCGGCGACGACACACGAGTGCGTCTGACCGGATTGTGCCCTAGACCCGGTATGTGGCTCGGCTGGGGCTTCCGAATATGTTTCGGCTTCCGGCTTTTGATGTTAGGCTTAGGTGAGTGGTTTGGGTAGTGGCCCAGCCAGCACCCCTTCATCATTTTGGATAGGAGTAGCGGCATGTGTTGCCAAGATGGTGGATTCAGGCACATTGTTGTAATACTTTGTAAGGTCCTCGAGAATAATCAATAAAGTGACCGTATGCATCTCCCAGATGTAGAGGCCAATTACGGTTTAGGCTTGAATATATATACCTTTACAAGAAAAAAAATAACCCCCTCCTAAATCAAATTAACCACTCTTGTTGTCAGGCAAAAAGTAGTGATGGACCAAGTGGACCCACAAATGTAAAGCATCAATATCGCTGATAATCGCTAAAGTGTCGGACAACCACCATCCCTTTGCAAGTGGGCCAAACATATGTTGAATATAATACATAAAATTCACAACTTTGATGTGCCACACATGCCTAAAAAATCGTAAACCATGCACCCACACAGAGCGAGGTTCATGAAGCGTACTACATATGATGGTTCCCTTCCCATTCTTCGACACATACTATATGCTCCTACCGTAATACAACCCAAAAGAATCCTCATCGATGGTGAAATTAATTAACATCTCCTGATGTAGGTCAAAGTGACGCACATGCATCGACAATGGCCTCGTGGGCTCACAAATGGAAGTGTCACACATGAGTGTCCTAGTTAGGATAACCACCGCCTGCATGCATGTGGCGCAAAGAGGTGTTGTGTGATGTCTGAATAGCCATTTTCACAATTTTGACTTGGCACGTGCCTCGAAAACCGAAAAGTCCCGACACTGAGTGAGGTGTACTTGTTCACGGACGCGTATATATATATATATATATATATATATATATATATATATATATATATATATATATATATATATATATATATATATACTAGCACATGTGCCCGTGCGTTGCAACGGA
>NC_057801.1:207472662-207510644 GCF_018294505.1 Triticum aestivum
GAAAAAAATGATGTTTTGTGCAAGCATAATGTCCCACAGCACCGAATTCACTATGAGGAAGATGCTGCAACGCAACATCCTTCTACAAAATGAACATAAAAAAATACTTTGCAATTTAGCCGTGTTGATATTTTCTTTGCCGAACATAATCTCCCATTGATTTGATTTAAGTACAATCCTTTTTAATGACATTTAAGTGTAATCCTTTTATTAATTACCATGACGTCATCACCCATTTTAGTCGGAATCAAGTTCTTCCTTTTCTGATTTAGTAGCCCACACATTAAAGCCTACAGATCCTTCCTTTTAACTATCCCATCTTTTTATCTTAAATCCTTCATGTAGAATTTATTAAGACCATAATCTTATTTTTTCGTGGTCTATATGAAAGCCCATAAAAGGCCCATCAACACACAAGTACCTAGCCCAGATTACTTAGCGTGTGTAAATCAAACAAAAAGGACGAAACCAAACCAAGAATATCTATTCCCTTTAATAGTAGGTAATATATATATATATATATATATATATACTAGTCCCCTCCCACCTCTTCGATGCGTACTATATACCACCATAACACAAACAAAAAAGATTCTACCTTGCTAGTCAAATTAACCTCACTACCGGCTGTTCGTCAAAGTGATGGATGACGACCACGCGGGCCCACAGAAAGCGTCATACGCGAGTATCGAGTGTCGTGTAGGACAACCGTCGACTGTATGTGGCCAAAACATGTATGTATGAAAGAGTTGTGTAATGTTTTAAATTACGAATTCACGACTCTGATGTCGCACCGGCCTACCTAACAAAACGGCAAACCCACACGGTGGCTCACAACTCGTACTGTACTGTGAGCCACTCGCCACACCCAGACGCACACACCCACACACGCACACACCTCGAGTCCACCGCAACTACGATGCATGTTAAATTAATTATCCCGTGGTGAACATATATATGTTACCAATGGAGGGACATTTTAGTTTTGAAAAAAATCATAGATCATTAAGACATTTTCGTACATTAATTGATTGATTTTCTACGGGTATAATGTGCAAAAATCAAATTCGAGCTACATGCACACGTGATAGTGCACCTAAATGGATTGCAAAAACACACGTGTCTCACTGGGTGCATGTTTACTCCCCGTGCAACAAATTTCAAACAATAAGAATCTTGATTTTTAAATTCTAGTACATCCAAAACTTATTTGAAGTTCATGAAACTTATTGTGTTGTCATATGGACACCAATACAAAGTTGCATTGTAATTTTTTTGGTCAAATTTGAGACTAGTTTTGATGTAATCTTTATCTAATTACAAACGGGAGATTATTAATAATTGGTAACCAATATTCCAAAGGGATTATTTATTCGAACCATGAGCGTTAGACCAATAATTGATACGTGCCATTCTTCGTTAAGCAAAAAATAAAGCGGCATCATTAATCATCCAAATAGAAAAACAATATACGTGTCGCCACGCGACCCGTGTACCGTGTGAGCAGGCGTGAGTTGACCAGACTCATGCGAGTAGTCCACCGTGCAGGCAGACCGGGAGGCGCGCGTGCAGGTGTGTGAATTGACGGAGGTGTGCTCGCTATGCAGTGTCATCGGAAGGCGTGCAAGTAGCTTTGTGAAACGACGGTAGCCATGCCAGCAGTCTGGTGCGCAGGCTCACCGGGAGGCGAGCCAGCGGTTTGACCGCCGCCCGCCTCTCTCCCACTACTCCATATTAAGAGCTCTCCCATATTAATGGTGCGCCCGAGCGGCCGCACCCCCATCCTCGCCACACACACAATCCGCTCTCTCTGCTTGCATCCCGACGTCATCATCCTGCCGGCCACTCTCAGTCATCAAAGCCGTCAGTGTATGAGGATGCTGCCGAAGCACCCCATTGGAGGGAGTGGTGACGTCGAGGCTGCTAAAGCACCGGAGCACGGCGTGGAGATGGAGACAGAGGTTGCCATCACCGCCGGCAAGTTATTGCTGCAACCTGACATCGTCGACGGCGTCGAGCTTCCATAGCCGGAGGCGGAGTTCCGACTCTGGTGACGACTTGGGCGACGACTCCGACGACCAATCCGGTGACGACTACGACAACGATGGACAATTGGTTAGTCATCTATACCCATTTATGTGTCAAATAGATCCCAGGGTTTCTCTGGTTACTCCTGCCTCCCCCTTTTTAGAATAGAAACCCTATGGTTATGTTCTCTCAATCCATGAAATCTGAGTGAGTTTTGTTAGATCCGTGTAGTGTATTGATTTGTTTGAATGATACAAGTGATAAGTGATTAGTTCTTTTATCTATGGAAATGATTTCTGCTAGTAATCCGACTAGGGGTAGTGTTCGTGCTAATAATTCCTAGCCAGGACTTGACAATTGATTTTGAATGACCTACATATGTTTGTGCCAATATTTACTTCAAGATTTGTCTGTACATAGATGAATGTGCTTAAAAATCAAACCATAATCTTTGGGTATGTATAAATACTACTTCATGACATGTAATCCTTGATTTGATGCCAATTTTTGGCAGCTACCAAATGTTCGCTAGAGATTAGTTTGTAACCATTAATTTGACGCCACATTTTTTACTATTTGTATAGGTGCTATTTGACAATGTGGACAGCGAGGATGAAGTTGTCCAGAGGAGGTACAAGAGGCAAATCATGAGGGAGCTTTATGCAGGAATGCATAACAGGCGTATTAGGACCTGGAACGGCGGCTATCGATGCCCATTCTGCAACCACAAGCGTCATGCCACGTATGAAAGTGTTCTGGCGCATGCAAGAGGACGGGCCGTTGGCTCCTTCAAGCAGAATTATTCTCGCAGGGTGGCGCATGACGCATACGCCGAGTACCTGGAGAAGGTTCAGGATCGTGCCGGCATGTGAGATGATATGTGGGATCGAACTATGTACGCTTGAGCATGCTTAATGACGGTTGAACTATGCTTGTGTACGTGTACACTTATTATCTAGGGATAATTAGATTTATGCCCCTAGTTGTGTCCCACTCGTCTGTTTTACCCCTAATTCTCAAAAGTCACCGGTTCTGTCCAAGTCACTTTGCTCCTCTTATGCTTTTGCCCTTTGACCATTTGACCGTCAGTTTGAAAAGTTCATAACTAATTCGTACTAAATAAGAAAAATGCAAATAAGATACAAAAATGTTCAGAAAAACATCACCTATATGTCAATGTCATTTGCATTCATGAAAAAAGTGTTGGAAAGTGGACATCCGGGTTTTAGCTCTTTTGATACCACCATGAATAGTAAACTCTAAAAAATTAAAAAAAATTCAAAAAAAATATGGTAGCAAAGAACAACAAATGTTCTAAGTGCTCGCTAAGTTTCATTAGGGAACGACATTCGTGGAAGTCGTGGCAAAAAAATAATCTATTTTGGAGTGCTAATTGTTTTTTTTGCCGCGGCACCCACGAATGTAATTCCCTGATGAAACTTGGCAGGCACTTAAAACATTTGTCATTCTTTGCAACCGATTTTTTTTTGAATTTTTTTGAACTTTTTAGAGTTTACTATTCATGGTGGTAGCATAAGGGCTAAAACACGGATGGGCACTTTCCAACACTTTTTTTCATGAATGCAAATGACACTGACATATAGGTGATGTTTTTCTGAACATTTTGGTATATTATTTGCATTTTTCTGATTTAGTATGAATTAGTTATGAAGTTTTCAAACTGATGGTCAAACGGTCAAAGGGCAAAAGCATAAGAGGAGCAAAGTAATTTGGACAGAATTGGTGACTTTTGGGAATTAGGGGTAAAACAGACGAGTGGGACACAACTAGGGGCATAAATCTAATTATCCCTATTATCTATGTCTAATTATGTTTAATCTATGTTTACTTATGTCTAACTATGGGATATGGCTGCAATTAGTTTGGTTGACGGAATCTACCACCGTCCTCGTTTATTGGTCCCCTTTGTAATTTGTGTTAAATGTTGACCAAAGATTTAACTGACAAAATATTAGTGCAGGTCAGCAAAAATTATATCGTTGGATGCGTATTTGAACATAGTATTCAATGATATTTTTTTGGTGATATGCATAAACATTTCTTAGTCAAATATTTGGTTGAAATTTGGTATAAATTACAGAGGGGACCAATAAACGAGGACGGAGATAGTACATCAATCACACACGGTTCCCAAAATTGGAACCGTGTGCAATGACTTTCATTTGGCATGTTGCTTCAATCACACACGGTTCCCAAAATAGGAACCGTGTGGAACGACTTGCGTTTTTCTTGTCGCGTCAATCACACATGGTTGGCTCTAGCAAACCATTGCCTCCGAAATTCTTTGTGGGACAGAAAACCCTCACCACCCAATTCAAAAAAGAAAAAGAAACCCTCGCCATCCCCACGTCACAGAAACCCTCACCCCGCCCGCCACCCCATGCTTCCGGTCCCCATTCACACCTGCACAAGCTCCTCCGTGTCTATGCATGGCACCGCCTATCACGGCGGTAACCACGTAGCTCATCGCCTGCCGCCGCTGCTAGGCTGCCGACAAACCCCACCGCATTTCACCACTTCCGCTTGCCACCGCCTATCGCCATCGAATTTCTCGATGCTGCTCGCGGTCGACCTAGCTCCGCTCGGTTGGGGAATCTGCCGTACTGAGGGGTTTTTCTCATGGACGACAAGGTAACTAATTTAATGAGATATTATCTCATCTCTCATCCCGGTTCATCTGCCTCCTTTAATCACCCGGTGGAAATCGCCGTGCATTCATTTTTATTCGAGCTGATTTGAGGGTTTTCTTTCATTCATAGAGTGTACAGTGTGCCGACACATCAGGACCTTGTGACCTTCGCCGGAGATTCCATCTCACCGTACCCGATGACTTGAGCATATGTGTGGTATGTTCAATCTCACCCTAAATCGGTTGGCATGGCCTACTTTCCTGAAGATATTCTAAATATTGCTACATTTGGATAAAAGGAGCCACATGCACCATATATGTCAAAGGGGATTTTCCCCTCTTCTTTCTATATTAGGCAAATTAATGATGTATTGTTCTTTCGATTACTCTCATATTTCCATGACATCATGTTTACCCTATCTGTTTAATTATAGATTTTTGTCCTTTGATTTCAAATGATGTACAGTTCTTTCAATTTGGTCCCATATTTGCATTTTACCATATTTTCTTTAACAATCCTACCATTTTCTGCAGCGCATCCTTGCTATGCAACAGATTATGTAGTGCAAAATTTTCCCTTTACACAGATCAAGGCTGCATGGATGTCATACTGCACACAAACCATGGATACAATCGTTGCTACTGTAAGACTTGATGAACGTGCTGACTCCTATTTTGGCGATGACTTTTGGAAAGAAATTTCTATGTTTTATGTACTGAAAGCTGGCACTAAAATTGGACTGCACATAAAAGGGCCTGGTCATGAGATATATGCTAACTTCCCCGACAAAATCATCCGTCCTGACTTTGTTTGAAGTAAGTTTTCTTTTCAACTATCTGCATGTTGACATACCCAGCAATGTTAAATGAATTGTGTAGTATTTAAGCAACCAATTGTTATTCCCTTTTCTTACTAAAATCCTACCTAATAACTTCTAGTTACCAGTACACTTTTCTATTGTCATGTTTTAACTAAATATTCCATGCACTCTCATTTCTATCAGAAAGCGCCACTCAAAAGGAGACTCCAGAGGTGTAGAACGGGGCTGCCAACAAGCGGAGGCGGGGCGAGCTAGAACCGCAAGCGACTCCAGCAGGCATAGACTTCATCAGAAGCCTCTCCGATGATATGTTGAAAGTCATCATCTCCCTCCTCCCAATCAAATGTGGGGTGCGGACAACCGTTGCTACGTCTTGAGCTTGCGTTGGTTTTCCTTGAAGAGGAAAGGGTGATGCAGCAATAGTAGCATAAGTATTTCCCTCAGTCTTTGAGAACCAAGGTATCAATCTAGTAGGAGGCTCCTCACAAGTCCCATGCACCTACACAAACAAACAAGAACTCGCAACCAACGCAATAAAGGGGTTGTCAATCCCTTCAAGGCCACTTGCGAAAGTGAGATCTGATAGATATAATATGATAAGATAAATATATTTTTGGTATTTTATGATATAGATAGGAAAAGTAAAGATGCAAATAAAAGTAGATTGAAAGATTATATGATAAAAGATAGACTCAGGGGCCATATGTTTCACTAGTGCCTTCTCTCAAGATAGCATAAGTATTATGGTGGGTGAACAAATTACTGTCGAGCAATTGATAGAAAAGCGAATAATTATGAGATTATCTAGGCATGATCGTGTATATAGGCATCACGTCCGTGACAACTAGACCGACTCCTGCCTGCATCTACTACTATTACTCCACACATCGACCGCTATCGAGCATGCATCTAGAGTATTAAGTTCATAAAGAACAGAGTAACGCATTAAGAAAGATGACATGATGTAGAGGGATAAACTCATGCAATATGATATAAACCCCATCTTTTTATCCTCGATGGCAACAATACAATACGTGCCTTGCTGCCCCTGCTGTCACTGGGAAAGGAAACCGCAAGATTGAACCCAAAGCTAAGCACTTCTCCCATTGCAAGAAAGATCAATCTAGTAGGCCAAACCAAACTGATAATTCGAAGAGACTTGCAAAGATAACTTAATCACACATAAAAGAATTCAGAGGAGATTCAAATATTTTTCATAGATAAACTTGATCATAAACCCACAATTCATCGGATCTCGACAAACACACCGCAAAAAGAGTTACATCGAATAGATCTCCAAGAAGATCAAGGAGAACTTTGTTTTGAGATTCAAAGAGAGAGAAGAAGCCATCTAGCTAATAACTATGGACCCGAAGGTCTGTGGTAAACTACTCACAACTCATCGGAGAGGCTATGGTGTTGATGTAGAAGCCCTCCGTGGTCGAGTCCCCCTCCGACGGAGCGCCGGCAAAGGCTCCAAGATGGGATCTCGCGGATACAGAAGGTTACGGCGGTGGAAATAGTTTTTCGTGGGATCTTTTGACGTTTTCGGGGTACATGGGTATATATAGGAGGAAGAAGTAGGTTGGTGGACGCCCGAGGGGCCCACGAGACAGGGGGCGCATTCAGTAGGGGGATGCCCTCCACCCTCGTGGCCGCCTCATTTATTTCTTGACTTCCACTCCAAGTCCTCTGGATCACGTTTGTTCCAAAAAGATCACTCCCGAAGGTTTCATTCCGTTTGGACTCCATTTGATATTTCTTTTCTTCGAAACACTGAAATAGGCAAGAAACAGCAATTTGGGTTAGGCCTCCGATTAGTAGGTTAGTCCCAAAACTGATATAAATGTGTAAAGTAAAGCCCATAAACATCCAAAACGGGTAATATAATAGCATGGAACAATAAAAAATTGTAGATACGTTGGAGACGTATCAAGCATCCCCAAGCTTAATTCCTGCTCGTCCTCAAGTAGGTAAATGACAAAAACAGTATTTTTTGATGTGGAATGCTACCTAGCATAATTCTCAATGTATTTTTTCTTTATTGTGGCATGAATGTTCAGATCCAAATGATTCAAAATAAAAGTTCATATTGACATAAGAAATAGTAATACTTCAAGCATACTAATCAAGCAATCACGTCTTCTCAAAATAACATGGCTAAAGAAAGTTATCCCTACAAAATCATATAGTCTGGCTATTGCTCTATCTTCATCACACAAAGTATTTAATCATGCACAACCCCGATGACAAGCCAAGCAATTGTTTCATACTTTAGTAATCTCAAACTTTTTCAACTTTCACGCAATACATGAGCGTGAGCCATGGACATAGCACTATATGTGGAATAGAACGGTGGTTGTGGAGAAGACAAAAAAGGAGGAAGATAGTCTCACATCAACTAGGCGTATCAACGGGCTATGGAGATGCCCATTAATAGATATCAATGTGAATGAGTAGGGATTGCCATGCAATGGATGCACTAGAGCTATAAATGTATGAAAGCTCAACAAAAGAAACTAAGTGGGTGTGCATCCAACTCGCTTGCTCACGAAGACCTAGGGCATTTTGAGGAAGCCCATCATTGGAATATACAAGCCAAGTTCTATAATGAAAATTCCCACTAGTATATGAATGTCACAACATAGGAGACTCTCTATCATGAAGATCATGGTGCTACTTTGAAGCACAAGTGTGGTAAAAAGTATAGTAGCATTGTCCCTTCTCTCCTTTTCTCTCATTTTTTTATTTGGCCTTTCTCTTTTTTTATTTGGCCTTTTCTTTTTTTGGTGGGCTCTCTGGCCTCTTTTTTTTAAAGTCCTATGGGGGAATCATAGTCTCCATCATCCTTTCCTCACTGGGACAATGCTCTAATAATGAAGATCGTCACACTTTTATTTACTTACAACTCAAGATTACAACTCAATACTTAGAACAAGATATGACTCTATATGAATGCCTTCGGCGGTGTACCGGGATATGCAATGAATCCAGAGTGACATGTATGAAAATTATGAAGGTGGCCCTGCCACAAATATGATGTCAACTACATGATCATGCAAAGAGCAATATGACAATGATGATGCGTGTCATATAAACAGAATGGTGGAAAGTTGCATGACAATATATCTCGGAATGGATATGGAAATGCCATAATAGGTAGGTATGGTGGCTGTTTTGGGGAAGGTATATTGTGGGTGTATGTTACTGGCGAAAGTTGCGCGGCACAAGAGAGGCTAGCAATGGTGGAAGGGTGAGAGTGCGTATAATCCATGGACTCAACATTAGTCATAAAGAACTCATGTACTTATTGCAAAATCTACAAGTCGTCAAAAACAAAATACTACGCGCATGCTCCTAGGGGGATAGATTGGTAGGAAAAGACCATCGCTCGTTCCCGACCGCCACTCATAAGGAAGACAATCAATAAATAAAATTGTGCTCCTACTTCATCACAAAGCGGTTCACCATACGTGCATGCTCCGGGAATCACAAACTTCAGCACAAGCATTCTTTAAATTCATAATCACCCAACTAGCATGACTCTAATATCACCACTTCTATATCTCAAAACAATTATCAAGTATCAAATTGATCATAGCATCCAATTCACATTCTATGATAGTTTTTATTATACCCAACTTGGATGCCCATCATTCTAGGACCAATTTTATAACCATAGTAAGTGCCATGCTGTTCTAAGAGACTCTCAAATGAATATAAGTGAAGCATGAGAGATCAACAATTTCTTCAAAATTAAGCCACCGCCGTGCTCTAAAAGATATAAGTGAAGCACTAGAGCAAAAATTATCAAGCTCAAAAGATATAAGTGAAGCACATAGAGTATTCTAATAAATTTCAATCAAGTGGCTTCTTCCCAAAAGGTGTGTACAGCCAGGATGATTTTGGTAAACTAAAAAGCAAAGACTAATATCATACAAGACGCTCCAAGCAAAACACATATCTTGTGGCGAATAAAAATATAGCTCCAAGTAAAGTTTCCAATGAACGAAGACGAAAGAGGGGATGCCTTCCCGGGGCATCCCCAAGCTTAGGATTTTGGCTATTCTTGAATATCTCGGGGTGCCATGGGCATCCCCAAGCTTAGGCTCTTGCCACTCCTTATTCCATAATACATCAAATCTTTACCCAAAACTTGAAAACTTCACAACACAAAACTCAACAGGAAATCTCATAAGCTCCGTTAGTGCAAGAAAGGTAAACCACCACATAAGGTACTGTAATGAACTCATTCTTTATTTATACTGGTGTTAAACCTACTGTATTTCAACTTCTCTATGGTTCATACCCTTACATACTATCCATAGATGCATCAAAATAAGCAAACAACACACGAAAAGCAGAATCTGTCAAAAACAGAATAGTCTGTAGCAATCTGTAACTCTCGAATAGTTCGGGAACTCTAAAACTCCTACCAAAATAGGAAGTCCTGGGAAATTTATCTATTGATCTACAGAAAAAATAATCAACAAAAAAGAGCATTTCCGTGAATTACTAAAATTTGTGCGTGCAAAGTTTCTGTTTTTCAGCAGAATCAAATTAACTATCACCATAGGTTATCCTATAGGTTCTACTTGGAACAAACACTAATTAAAACATAAAAACACATCTAAACAAAAGGTAGACGCAAAATTTATTACTAAACAGAAGAAAAAACAAAAAGCATAAATAAAATTGGGTTGCCTCCCAACTAGCGCTATCGTTTAACGCCCTAGCTAGGCATAAAAGCGAGGATAGATCTAACTAGTGCCATCTTTGGCACTCAATTCATAAGTAGCTCGCATGATAGATTCATAAGGTAATTTGACTTTATTTCTTGGAAAGTGCTCCATGCCTTTCCTTAATGGGAATTGGAATCTAATATCCCCTTCCTTCATATCAATAATTGCACCAATCGTTCTAAGGAAAGGTCTACCAAGAATAATAGGACATGAAAGATTGCAATCTATATCAAGAACGATACGGGCACCAAATTCCTATTTGCAATAATAAGAACATCATTGATCCTTCCCATTGGCTTTTTAATGGTGGAATCCGCAAGGTGCAAATTTAAAGAGCAATCATCAAGATCATGGAAACCTAGAATATCACATAAAGTTTTCAGAATCGTGGAAACACTAGCACCCGAATCACATAAAGCATAACACTCATGATCTTTAATTTTAATCTTTATAGTAGGTTCCCACTCATCGTAAAGTTTTCTAGGTATAGAAACTTCCAAATTAAGTTTTTCATCATAAGATTGCATCAAGGCATCAACAATATGTTTGGTGAAAGCTTTATTTTGACTATAAGCATGAGGAGAATTCACAATGGATTGTAACAAGGAAATACAATCTTATATTGAACAATTATCATAATTAAATTCCTTGAAATCCAAGATAGTGGGTTCAATGCTATTTAAAGTCTTGACCTCTCCAGTCCCACTTTTACCAAATTTAGCATCAAGATCTAAGAACTCTGAATCATTAGGACGCCTTTTAACTAAAGTTGACTCATCTCCAGTCCCATCATTATTAAGATTCATATGGCAAAACAAAGATTTAATAGGGGACACATCAATAACTTTTAGATCTTCATCATTATTTTCATGGAAACTAGAAGAACACGCCTTTACAAAGCAATCTTTCTTAACACGCAATCTAGCAGTTCTTTCTTTGCACTCATCAATGGAAATTCTCATAGCTTTGAGAGACTCATTGATATCATGCTTAGGAGAAGTAGATCTAAGTTTCAAAGAATCAACATCAGGCGAAAGTCTATCAACGTTCCTAGCCAAATCATTAACTTTAAGCAATTTTTCTTCAAGCAAGGAATTAAAATTCTTTTGAGAGATCATAAATTCTTGCACACTATTCTCAAAATCAGAGGGCATCTTATTAAAATTACCATAAGAATTATTGTAGGAATTTCCATAATTATTAGAGGAATTACTAGGGAACGGTCTAGGATTAAAGTTTCCTCTATAAGCATTGTTACCAAAATTATTCCTACCAACAAAATTCACATCCATAGATTCATTATTATTCTCAATGAAAGTAGGCAAAGGCATATCATTGGGATTAATAGAAGCACTCTTAGTAGCAAACAATTTCATAAGTTCATCCATCTTTCCACTCAAAACATTAATTTCTTCTATAGCATGCATTTTTTTACTAGTAGATCTTTCGGTGTGACATTGAGAATAATTAGCCCTAATATTATCAAGAAGTTTGGTAGCTTCTCCTAAGGTGATTTCCATAAACATGCCTCCTGCGGCCGAGTCTAAAAGATTTCTAGAAGCAAAATTCAATCCGGCATTAAATTTTTGTATGATCATCCATAAATTCAAACCATGAGTAGGGCAATTGCGAATCATCAATTTCATTCTTTCCCAAGATTGGGCAACATGCTAATGATCAAGTTGTTTAAAACTCATAATATCATTCCTAAGAGAGATGATCTTAGCGGGAGGAAAATACTTAGAGATAAAATCATCTTTGCACTTATTCCATGAATCAATACTATTCTTAGGCAAAGACGAAAACCAAATTTTAGCACGATCTCTAAGTGAAAACGGAAATAACTTCAATTTAACAATATCATTATCCGTATCTTTCTTCTTTTGCGTCTCACACAAATCAACAAAGTTGTTTAGATGGGTAGGGGCATCTTCACTAGGAAAGCCAGAGAATTGATCTTTCATAACAAGATTCAGCAAAGCAACATTGATTTCACAAGACTCAACATCATTAAGAGAAGCGATCGGAGTACTAAGGAAATCATTATTATTGGTATTGTAAAAATCACACAATTTGGTATTGTCTTGTGCCATCGCGACAAGCAATCCAACACACAAGCACACAAAAAGGCAAGCGAAAGAGAGATAGGAGATTGGGAAAGAGAGGGCGAATAAAATGGCAAGGGTGAAGTGGGGGAGAGGAAAACGAGAGGCAAATGGCAAATAATGTAAGTGCGAGGGAGATGAGTTTGTGATGGGTACTTGGTATGTCTTGACTTGAGCGAAGACCTCCCCGGCAACGGCGCTAGAAATCCTTCTTGCTACGTCTTGAGCTTGCGTTGGTTTTCCTTGAAGAGGAAAGGGTGATGCAGCAATAGTAGCATAAGTATTTCCCTCAGTTTTTTAGAACCAAGGTATCAATCCAATAGGAGGCTCCTCAAAAGTTCCATGCACCTACACGAACAAATAAGAACTCGCAACCAACACAATAAAGGGGTTGTCAATCCCTTCAAGGCCACTTGCGAAAGTGAGATCTGATAGAGATAATATGATAAGATAAATATATTTTTGGTATTTCATGATATAGATAGGAAAAGTAAAGATGCAAAATAAAGTAGATTGAAAGCTTATATGATAAAAGATAGACCCGGGGGCCATAGGTTTCACTAGTGGCTTCTCTCAAGATAGCTTAAGTATTACGATGGGTGAACAAATTACTGTCGAGCAATTGGTAGAAAAGCGAATAATTATGAGATTATCTAGGCATGATCATGTATATAGGCATCACATCCGTGACAAGTAGACCGACTCCTGCCTGCATCTACTACTATTACTCCACACATCGACCGCTATCCAGCATGCATCTAGAGTATTAAGTTCATAAAGAACAGAGTAACGCATTAAGAAAGATGACATGATGTAGAGGGATAAACTCACGCAATATGATACAAACCCCATCTTTTTATCCTCGATGGCAACAATACAATACGTGCCTTGCTGCCCCTGCTGTCACTGGGAAAGGACACCGCAAGATTGAACCCAAAGCAAAGCACTTCTCCCATTGCAAGAAAGATCAATCTAGTAGGCAAAACCAAACTGATAATTCAAAGAGACTTGCAAAGATAACTTAATCACACATAAAAGAATTCAGAGGAGATTCAAATATTTCTCATAGATAAACATGATCATAAACCCACAATTCATCGGATCTCGACAAACACACCGCAAAAAGAGTTACATCGAATAGATCTCCAAGAAGACCGAGGAGAACTTTGTATTGAGATTCAAAGAGAGAGAAGAAGCCATCTAGATAATAACTATGGCCCCGAAGGTCTGTGGTAAACTACTCACAACTCATCGAAGAGGCTATGGTGTTGATGTAGAAGCCCTCTGTGGTCGATTCCCCCTCCGGTGGAGCGCCGACGAAGGCTCCAAGATGGGATCTCGCGGATACAGAAGGTTATGGCGGTGGAAATAGATTTTCATGGGCTCTTTTGATATTTTCGGGGTACATGGGTATATATAGGAGGAAGAAGTAGGTCAGTGGACGCCCGAGGGGCCCACGAGACAGGGGGCGCGCCCAGTAGGGGGGGAGGGCGCCCTCCACCCTCGTGGCCGCCTTGTTTATTTCTAGACTTCCACTCCAAGTCCTCTGGATCACGTTTGTTCCAAAAAGATCACTCCCGAAGGTTTCATTCCGTTTGGACTCCATTCGATATTCCTTTTCTTCGAAACACTGAAATAGGCAAAAAGCAACAATTCAGGTTGGGCCTCCGGTTAGTAGGTTAGTCCCAAAAATAATATAAATGTGTAAAGTAAAGCCCATAAACATCCAAAATAGGTAATATAATAGCAAGGAACAATAAAAAAATTATAGATACGTTGGAGACGTATCAACCGTCCTTTCCCGGCGGTGCCGGCCCCTATGGAACTTCACCCCTCTCGGCCTCATCGACACCCACGAGCTCTGCCATGGCTATCGCAAAAGCTTGGATGCATTCTCCAAGATCCTCGGCAGTCACCCTGGCCCAACCAGAGGCCTTAGAAGGGGCAAGTTCCATTCCAATGGCAGGGACTAAGCCAAGTGAGGGAGTCCCGGATAAGGGGGTGTCCGGACAGCCGGACTGTGTACAACATCCGGACTATTGAAGCGTGAAGATACAAGACTCAAGACTTCGGCCCGTGTCCGGATGAGACTTTTCTTGGCGTGGAAGGCAAGCTTGGCGATCCGGATATTATATTTCCTTCCTTGTAACCGACTCCATGTAAACCCTAGCCCTCTCCGGTGCCTATATGAACCGGAGAGGTTGGTCCTTAGAAGGCCGATCACAACTACAATCATACCATCATAGGCTAGCTCCTAGGGTTTAGCCTCTATGATCTCATGGTAGATCTACTCTTGTACTACCCATATCATCAATATAAATCAAGCTGGAAGTAGGGTTTTACCTCCATCGATAGGGCCCGAACCTGGGTAAACATCTGTGTCCCTTACTTCTTGTTACCATCAGCCTTGACGCACAGATCGGGACCCCCTACCCGAGATCCACCGGTTTTGACACCGACATTGGTGCTTTCATTGAGAGTTCCTCTGTGATGTCGCCGCAAGGCTCGATGGCTCGTCTCGTCATCAAGGACGACATCACCTCGGAGGGGGCTCTGGCTATAGGCCAGGCGCTCCGACTCGGCGGCTTTATCATGGTCGCCCCATCGGCGGAGGCGTCGATGATGGCCTCTCGGATCATCAGTCATAACCTTCACGTCAGTTCGGAACTTGCCGAACAGATGGATCCAATGGAGCTCTCCTCCCTTAATGAGCTCTTGGATTACATCGCTGCTCTGGGAGTCGCTACGAACTATGACCGGATTGGGCTTAAACCTGACCAAAGGGACATCAGGTCCCCGCCGGCCACCCATGAGGTTGCAATAGTGGAGGAACCACATGCGGATTGTCCCCTAGCTTTGAGGACGAATTATGTTCGAATTGCCGAACTCCTCGAGCCGAAAACCTGCTCAAAGGAAAACATGACCCAGGCCCCGGGCTTAGAATCGGACATTGGGCCAAAGGAATTGGGTAATATTCCGGATTCCGAGCTGTTAAGCTCGGAACCGCCCACGCCCTTGGGTGTTGGATCGGATCAAGATCCGGATTCTGCTAACAACACCTATCTGGACCTAAATTGTCTCTCCCGCATCAGGCAAGAGCCCCAGGAAACGGTACGTCATTACTGGGCCAGATTCCTCCTTGCGCTTAGCAAGGTCAAGGACTGCCACAGGGAGAACATGGTCACGCTCTTTTGTAAAAACTGCACGGACGAAGGGCTCCTCAACGCTATAAGCCGCCGTGACGTAGTACGCTTCGCGGACTTGGCAATCATAGTACAGAAGTACTATGCGATGGAGAGCGCTTGGAAGACCCAAATAGAATTTTGGGATAGTACCGCTCTCACCAAAACCTTCACCTGAACTAAACGGACGAATTCTCGTAGGACGTCCAATCCAATCCCCAAGGGTGGGGATCCGTATTGGAAGAATGGCTCGACGGGCCATGTAAGCTCCACAGTACGCCCGATACAATGCCAACTCATAGCCTTAGGGCATGTTGGATACTCCGGCAGGTGGCAAAAAGTGGCGAGGATCTTCTTGTAAGCCATAAAGCGGAACCACATCCTGCCAGGAGACACAATACGGTACTAACAGTTTTCGAGACTTTCGCCTCGAACAACAGGCGCAAGCGAGCTCACCGAAGCTCTGCGGAAATTTGCCGTGTGGCAAAGATAAACCCCTAGAACGACACTGCTATAACTTTCAATGCCAGTGATGAACCTCGATTCCGAACTGTCCGGGCACCGGCCGCTCTGGTCCTAAGCGTAATCGTTGACGGCTTCCGGCTCACCAAAGTACTCATGGACGGCGGAAGCAGGTTAAACTTGATCTATGAAGAAATGCTCAATAAAATGGAAATTGATAAAGGCCGCTGTCGGTGTCAAAACCGGCGGATCTCGGGTAGGGGGTCCCTAACTGTGCGTCTAGGCGGATGGTAACAGGAGACAAGGGACACGATGTTTTACCCAGGTTCGGGCCCTCTCGATGGAGGTAAAACCCTACGTCCTGCTTGGTTAATATTGATGATATGGGTAGTACAAGAGTGGATCTACCACGAGATCAAGGAGGCTAAACCCTAAAGCTAGCCTATGGTATGATTGTTGTAATGTATGTTGTGTCCTACGGAGTAAAGCCCTCCGGTTTATATAGACACCGGAGAAGGATAGGGTTACACAGAGTCGGTTACAATGGTAGGAGATCTACATATCCGTATCGCCAAGCTTGCCTTCCACGCCAAGGAAAGTCCCATCCGGACACGGGACGGAGTCTTCAATCTTGTATCTTCGTAGTCTTGGAGTCCGGCGGACGATGATAGTCCGGCTGTCCGGACACCCCCTAGTCCAGGACTCCCTCAGTAGCCCCTGAACCGGGCTTCAATGACGATAAGTCCGGCGCGCATAATGTTCGGCATTGCAAGGCGGGTTCCTCCTTTGAATAATCCAGAGAAGATCATGAACACCAGGATAGTGTCCGGGTCTGCAAAATAAATTCCACATTCCACCGTAGAGAGAATAAAATGTACACAAGTCCAATCTGCTGACGTATTGTGCGGCATGACATCACACCGCTACCAAGCCTTTATTTGAATCGTGTACTATACCACCTCAGCACGTTTAGCGAAGCGGTTTCCTTGACACGTCCTGTCGAAGCAGAGATCGTGTTCCCCTTATTCCGGGATTCTCATCAATACGGACGTGGGTAACCCAACCGCGCCATTGATGGTGGCGCTTGGGAGATAAGCGAGTTTTACCAGGCTGGTGGGGGACGCATAGTCTCCGTCCGCCTATATATAAGGGATAAGGATTTACCTTCTCACCTACGCCTTCTTCCTCCTTTGCTTATCCATCTCCGCGCACTCAAGCTCCAACGCTCAAGCTTGCGCATCTCGCCTCGACCTTCTCCGACTATGTCCGGAGCGGGAGGCAAATGGTTGGCCTCCACCGTTAAGGAGGAGCACATCACCAAGCTGCGCAGCGCCAGATACCTTTCCGGCGACATCGCGCATCGGCTGCCCGACGAAGGGCAGCTCATCCCCACCCCCAGGCCCCATGAGAGGGTCGTTTTCCTCCCCCACTTCCTCCGCGGACTAGGCTTTCCTCTTCATCCTTTTGTCTGGGGGCTCATGTTTTACTACGGCCTGGATTTCCACGATCCGGCGCCGAACTTCATCCTCAACATCTCGGCGTTTATCGTCGTGTGCGAGGCCTTCCTCTGCATCCGGCTCCACTTCGGCCTGTGGCTCAAGACCTTCAACGTCAAGCCGAAGGTTGTGAAGGGCACGCAAGCGGAATGCGGAGGCGCCATGTTGGGCAAGTTGCCCAACGTCCTTTGGCTCGAAGGGGCCTTCGTGGACTCCGTCAAGGGGTGGCAATCGGGGTGGTTCTACATCACCGAGCCGCGCGAACCTACGTGGGTGGCGGCCCCCGAGTTTAGATTTGGCATCCCCACGCAGCTCACCTCCTGAAAAGAGAAGGGCTTGTTGTGGGGCAATCCGAAGGAGCTGACGGGACTCCAAGCCTTTATCCAGAAGCTGGTGAGCAATAAGCTCAGGCTCGTCGACATGGTCCAAGTCATGCTCATCCGCCGGATTCTCCCATGCCAAGAACGGGCATTCAATCTGTGGGAGTTCAATCCGGAACAGCACCAGGCGCTAAGCGGGCTCTTCGACACAATGTACGAAGGCGCCTGGAGGGTGCTGTTTAAGGGTGCCGAAGCCCCTTCATCTGCGATGGAAGATCGCGGATTTTTCTCACAGCATCCAGCTGACGAGGTAAGTGATTCAACCCCTTTACGGGACACTTTTGGTAAATAGATTGATTCTAGGAGGGTCTCAATCTTTCCTTTCCTTTGGCAGGAATGGATGGAGAAGGCTGAGCAGCTCATCTGTCTGGCTCCCATGCCAGAGGACCCAATGAACGCCCGTCTAGCAGGGCTGCAGGTTCCGGCACCGCACGTGGTGCCGGAGAAGAAGGCCAAGAAGGTGGCCACGGGGACTCGAAAGAGTTCCCGTAATCAGGTGTCCGACGACGAGGCGGACTCCTCCCCCGAAGACAAGGAGGAAGAAGACTCTCTCCCGGAGGAGGGAGAGAGGAAGAGGAAGGCTTCCCCAACAGGGGAGGCCGAAGGGTCCAAGAGGGGGAGAACTATTCCCCCAGACAGCTCCGCCAACACCAATGTTGGCGAGGAGGAGTGGACTTTAAGGGCCAGGCATCTGGCAAGATCGTAAGTATCCGGATCCCTGATATGCAATTTCCTTCGTGTCACATAGTGTCCTGCTAATGCCGCATACTGTCCGTAGTCCGGCCGATGATGATCTCCCCGCTTCTTCGAGCGGGTCGTTGGCCCCGTCGGATGTGGATTCACTTCCGACAGCCTCTACTCCCCGCACCGGTGAGGACGCCAAGGTGGGGTCCCGGAAAGGGACCCATCAGGAGGAGGCTCCGGAGGCGCCGCAAGGCAGCCTCCCGGACTTTGCGCCGGACTCTACATCAGAACCTATAGTGGTTCCAGAGTCCGGCAAGCGGCCCCTTCGAAAGAAGGGCAAGACCGTGACACCGGCGACCCCCATCCAACCGGAGGTGCCGGACAACTTGTTGGAGGCGCTCAAAGGCGCTTCCATCGAGGAAGAACACCGCACTATCGTGAGTGCGGTGATTCAGAAGGTTCAGCTCGCCAAGAGCGGGCTGACCGAAGCCTGCAGCAGCCTTCTAACAGGCTTTGAGGTAAGAAGTTAAATTTATGTAATGTAATACCGCATAGACAGTAGCCCCTGATGCTCAGTTCAGTGTTCGGAAAGAAAAGCCGGACTGAGGATCTAAAAAGATATACGCAGGGTTGCTTAAAATGTGTCAATATGGGTGTGCAGGCTGCACTGCTGACCTCTGCCGCACTGACTGCGGAGGTCGGTGCGTTGAAGCAGGATCTCGAGTGGTCCGAGCAAGAGCTCGGCCATGCCAAGAAGCAGCTCGAGGACAAAGAAGGTGAGTAACACCACTTTGAATAGTTACCTTACAGAAAAGGATTTGGGTTGCAATGAAATTAACAAGGATAATATGGGTATTGCAGGGGCCACAAACGAGGTGGCATCCCTGAAGGAGGCTGTGTCCGCGGCCGCGGAATGGGAGGAGCGAGAAAAGCAGGAGGCACAGGTGGCGGAAGTGCGGCAAGAGCTCCAGGCTCTCATGGAGAAGCACGAGAGCTTGGAGCGCGACTCCAAGACTCGAGAGTCCGAGCTCACCTCGGCTCTCGAAAGTGCCATGTCCGCCAAGGCCGAGGCCCGTAAGGCCCTTCAGGAGGTTGAAGATGTAAAGAAGATAGCGGCGGGTAAGGCATTTTTCATGCAAAGCAAGCATGTTAATGTAAACTACCTGACACTTACCCGCATTCGGAGCTCTCCAGGGGCATTTGCAGATCTGCCGCGTAGTGTGTCCGATGCCGCCGCATTCTATCGTGGCGAGGAGGGGAGCTCGACGGAGAAGGTCTTCTGGTCTCAGTACGCTGAGGCCGGCCATCCGGTGCCCCTAAGCGACCAGCTGAAGCAGCTGGTCGAACTCCACAAGGTAGCTGAGGAGGCCATGAAGGGCCTTATAGTCCGACTGTGGCCTGGACAGGCCATGCCGGGGAGCTACTTCGGCCTCGTGCGGCGGCTGGTGGATGCGTGCCCCTGGGTGGAGGTCATCAAGTGCTCCGCCTGTATTGAAGGTGCTCGTCGGGCCCTTGCCCGCACAAAGGTGCATTGGGGCAGGCTGGATGCGGAGAAGCTTCTCACTGACCCGCCGCCACCGGGCAAGGAGTATCGTACGCCCGAGATGTATTATAAAACTGTCCTGAAGGGAGCCCGCGATATTGCGGATGAGTGCCCTAGAGATGTAATTTTTGAGTGAAATCGCTATTCATTATCCTGTGCGCTGAAAACTTTGTTCATGTGCGCTTTAAGCAACACTTGTATAATTTAAAATATTACCTTCTGTGCGGCCGTTTATAAAATCTGAGAGATGGCAAGTCGTTGGCTTCAGCCCCCGAGCCACGAGTGCTGGGGTGTTCGGGATAACTTTGAGCACTCTTGTTCCCATTTTTGGGTCCATCTAGGGAGGCGCTCAACACAACGAACAAGGCAACCGGACTTATAATGCTTGAACACTCTCACTTAGCCATAGAATTCTATAATTTTAAATTTCGGCGAAGCCCCTGGTATTCGAAAGACCGAATCCGGGGCGCTATCCACGCCTTCGTCGGACAGTATCCGGAACTTCACTCGAAGCGGCGTGGGTCTTTAAGGACCCGAAAAGACCTCTCGAACAGCGACCGGTCTCTCGCCTTATCATGCCGGTCAGTTTTAGCTTTCTCCACTGAGGCGCTCGCCCGGCTCAACCGGGGCGCAATCGCAGTGGTTCTCCCAGTGCCACCTTAGCCGACAGAATGGAACGTAAGGCACCAAAACGTGGGAGCCGGGCAAACCCAACTATTGACCCAAGACATGATTCGGAGCCGATTCATATAATGCTATAAGTTCGGGGTGCCGCACTTATGAAAGTGTTCGGACTTATCACAGCATAATGTGGGGAACATAAGCCCCTGATGTATTAGGCCGTACCAAAATATACGGATGAAAGATGTCATGTAATGAACATATATATGCAAAAAGTAATGTAATTGCAGTCGAAAAAGTGCTACATTATTTATTAAAGGAAGTCTGCTATGAATGCGGACTGATACAAATAGTGTGGTAAGCAAGGGATTTGGACTAATTAAACATGTCCCCCTCCAGGGATGAGCTGCGGAATATAATCGAATTTAATGCTCGTAATTGAGACCACCTGAGTGTTCGTCGCAGCCTTCTTTGTTCCCTGGCTGTTGCATCGTGAGTTCGGCAGGTTTATCGCCGGACAGGGCCTCTAGTTAACGGAGTCCTGTGTATACAAAGAAGGAAAATAATAAAAAAAGGAATGGCACACTTGCGAGCCCCTGGTGTGGTCGAGCCGCACTCTGGGTCCATTGTGATCATGCCCCTTCCACTACGCCCATGGTATCTCCAAAGCGTAATGATGTATGCGGAGGGTTGTTCTTGCAATCATGCGAGGGCGGGGGTTAGGGCCGCATTGCTAGGTGTGCTCTGATCGCGCCAGGTGGTCTTGGTTGGTATTGCTTCGAGCACGTTTTGCTATACTTCTGCCGCGAGAGCCGCTGTATGTTCCTCCGTTCGGAGGGAGCGTTCCATATTCCCGTTGACCGTGATGACTCCACAGGGTCCTGGCATCTTGAGCTTGAGGTATGCATAATGCGGCACCGCGTTGAACTTTGCAAACGCGGTTCGTCCGAGCAGAGCGTGATAGCCGCTGCGGAACGGGACTATGTTGAAGATTAACTCCTCGCTCCGGAAATTGTCCGGGGATCCGAAGACCACTTCCAGTGTGACTGAGCCTGTACAATTGGCTTCCACACCTGGTATGACACCTTTAAAGGTTGTCTTTGTAGGTTTAATCCTTGAGGGGTCTATGCCCATCTTTCGCACTGTATCCTGATAAAGCAGGTTCAGGCTACTACCGCCGTCCATCAGGACTCTCGTGAGGTGAAATCCATCAACGATTGGGTCTAAAACCAGTGCGGCGAATCCGCCATGGCGTATGCTGGTCGGATGGTCTCTTTGATCGAAAGTGATCAGACAAGAGGACCATGGATTGAACTTCGGGGCGACTGGCTCCATCACATAGACGTCCCTTAGGGCACGCTTCCGCTCCCTCTTGGGTATGTGGGTTGCGTAAATCATGTTCACCATCCGTACTTGTGGGGGGAAACCCTTCTGTCCTCTATTGTGCGGCGGTCGGGTCTCTTCCTCGTCGTCGCTGTTTAGCCCCTTGTCATTGTTTTCGGCAATTAACTTGCCTGCCTGCTTGAACACCCAGCAATCTCTGTTGGTGTGATTAGCTGGCTTTTCAGGGGTGCCATGTATCTGGCATAAGCGGTCGAGTATTCGGTCCAAATTGGACGGACTCGGAGTGGTTCTTTTGAATGGCTTCTTCCGCTGACCGGGTTTAGAGCCTCGGAATCCGGCGTTGACTGCCGTATCCTCCTTATCGTCGCTATTAATGCGGCGTTTATTTTTGTTTCGACGTGACCTGCTGTTGTGGTCTTTAGTATCCGGACTGCCAGAATTTTTATTGAGGTTGTTGCTGCGAGCTAGCCAGCTGTCCTCTCCCGCGCAAAAGCGGGTCATTAATGATGTGAGGGCTGCCATGGATTTCGGCTTTTCCTGTCCCAGGTGCCGGGCTAGCCACTCGTTGCGGATGTTATGTTTGAAGGCTGCGAGGGCCTCTGCATCCGGACAGTCAACGATTTGGTTTTTCTTTGTCAAGAACCGTGTCCAGAATTGTCTGGCCGATTCATCTGGCTGCTGAATTATGTGGCTTAGGTCATCGGCGTCTGGTGGCCGCACATACGTGCCCTGGAAGTTATCGAGGAATGCGGCTTCCAGGTCTTCCCAACACCCAATTGACTCTGTGGGCAAGCTGTTAAGCCAATGCCGAGCTGGTCCTTTAAGCTCGAGTGGGAGATACTTGATGGCATGGAGATCATCGCCGCGGGCCATATGGATGTGGAGAAGATAATCTTCGATCCAAACCGCGGGGTCTGTTGTGCCATCGTAGGATTCGATGTTTACGGGTTTAAACCCTTCAGGGATTTGATGATCCATTACTTCATCAGTGAAGCATAGCGGGTGTGCGGCGCCTCTATATTGAGCAATATCACGACGCAGCTCGAGAGAGCGTTATCTGCTGTATTCGGCCCGGCCGGGGTTATTGTATCCGGCGTGACGGTATTCGTCGTGGGTCGTGGGGCGCCCTCGTGATCCGTAGATGGATCTGGATTGTCTTGCTTTGTCCTCCAATACGTCTCGCAAGTCCGGCGCGTTCCCTTTTGGCTTCGTACTTTTGGAGCGATGCCGGGGTACGGTCTTGGTTGAGGGTCTGGATGCCTCTCTGTCGCGACCACGTGGTGGTCGGTCTGTCGTATCGTGCGCTGGTGATGAAGATATGTATGCTTCCTCCTCTAATCGGGGGAGCAACTTGCATCTGGGGTAGCTTTTGGAGGGGCGTTCGAGTTTAAACTCTTCGGCCGCGAGGACCTCGGTCCATCGATCGGCCAACAGGTCCTGATCAGCTTGAAGCTGCTGCTGCTTTTTCTTTAGGCTATTTGCCATGGCGATAAGCCTGCGTTTGAAACGCTCTTGTTCAATGGGATCCTCGGGCACGAAGAATTCGTCGTCATTGAGGCTTGCCTCGTCTTCGGAGGGAGGCATATAGTTATAATCCTCAACCTCTTCGTCTGCCGCCCTCTCGTGAGGGCCTGCTTCTGCGTCCTCCTGCGCTGAGTCTTGCTGGAGGGGATTATCTTCGGCACTCTCTGGGGTATTATTATCTCCTGTGCCGGAATCTCCATTCTTGCTGTGGCGGGATTTAGAGCGGCGCCGCTGACGCCGGCGCTTGGGCTGCTTCTTTAAAGAATCTGCCTGCGCTGCTTCTTCGCCGTCCCTGTCTTTTGGGGTGTCCACCATGTATATGTCGTATGACGAGGTGGTCTTCCAGTGCCCTGTAGGCGCTGGTTCCTGTTCGTCTCCGGCATCATCGTCCATAGCGTCGATGTCTTCGGAGTCATAGTCTAGCATGTCGGTTAGATCGTCGACAGTGGCTACAAAGTGGGTGGTGGGTGGGCTCTGAATTTCTTCGTCGTCCATATCCCAACCATCCTGGCCGTAATCCGGCCAGGACTCTCCGGATAGCGAGAGATGCTTTAGCGAATTTAGGATGTCGCCAAAAGGCGAGTGTTGGAAGATGTCCGAGGCGGTGAATTCCATAACCGGCGCCCAATCAGATTCGATTGGCGGGGGCGCGGGAGGTCTGGAGTCCGGCAAGGAGTCCGGTACCTCAGAGTCACGAGCTTCGCGAGGGACAAGGGTAGTGTTCGGCTCCATCGCCGTGGAAGTTGAAGCCCCCGAGGTGGTGTCCATCCACCGACCCTCGATCTGGGCGATCGGCTCCGGACTAAGGGCCGGAGCTGATTCTTGTGCGGCCACCAAGGCACTGTTCGGTGACAGAGCTAGATCATGCCCATCGTAACAGTGCGGCACGCTTGGCTGTGGCTCGAGCCCGTCGAAGATCAAGTCCCCGCGGATGTCGGCCGTGAAGTTTAGGCTTCCGAATCTACCTGATGGCCAGGGGCGTATCTTTCGATCTGCTCCAGATGGCCAAGCGAATTAGCCCGCAGTGCGAAGCCGCCGAATATGAAGATCTGTCCAGGGAGAAAAGTCTCACCCTGGACAGCGTTGTTGGTTGAAGATGCCATCGAGCCTATCGGTGACGACACAGAGGAACTCTCATTGAAAGCACCAATGTCGGTGTCAAAACCGGCGGATCTCGGGTAGGGGGTCCCGAACTGTGCGTCTAGGCGGATGGTAACAGGAGACAAGGGACACGATGTTTTACCCAGGGTCGGGCCCTCTCGATGGAGGTAAAACCCTACGTCCTGCTTGGTTAATATTGATGATATGGGTAGTACAAGAGTGGATCTACCACAAGATCAAGGAGGCTAAACCCTAAAGCTAGCCTATGGTATGATTGTTGTAATGTATGTTGTGTCCTACGGACTAAGGCCCTCCGGTTTATATAGACACCGGAGAAGGCTAGGGTTACACAGAGTCGTTTACAATGGTAGGAGATCTACATATCCATATCGCCAAGCTTGCCTTCCACGCCAAGGAAAGTCCCATCCGGACACGGGACGGAGTCTTCAATCTTGTATCTTCGTAGTCTTGGAGTCCGGCGGACGATGATAGTCCGGCTGTCCGGACACCCCCTAGTCCAGAACTCTCGTAGGACGTCCAATCCAATCCCCAAGGGTGGGGATCCGTATTGGAAGAATGGCTCGACGGGCCATGTAAGCTCCACAGTACGCCCGATACAATGCTAACTCATAGCCTTAGGGCATGTTGGATACTCCGGCAGGTGGCAAAAAGTGGCGAGGATCTTCTTGTAAGCCATAAAGCGGAACCACATCCTGCCAGCGGACACAATACGGTACTAACAGTTTTCGAGACTTTCGCCTCGAACAACAGGCGCAAGCGAGCTCACCGAAGCTCTGCGGAAATTTGCCGTGTGGCAAAGATAAACCCCTGGAATGACACTGCTATAACTTTCAATGCCAGTGATGAACCTCGATTCCGAACTGTCCGGGCACCGGCCTCTCTGGTCCTAAGCGTAATCGTTGACGGCTTCCGGCTCACCAAAGTACTCATGGACGGCGGAAGCGGGTTAAACTTGATCTATGAAGAAATGCTCAATAAAATGGAAATTGATAAAGGCCGCATTGAGCAAAGCGGCACCACCTTCAGGGGAATCATCCCTACGCAAGAAGCGCGGTGCGCAGGAAAAATCACACTCGATGTGGTATTCGGCACCCCGGAAAATTATAGGTCTGAAGAAATCACATTCCAAGTGGCTCCCTTCAGCAGCGGATACCACGCCCTTCTAGGGCGGGACGCGTTTGCAAGCTTTCAAGCCGTACCCCATTAAGGGTACATGAAGCTTAAAATGCCCGGGCCTAATGGAATCATCACTCTAGCCAGTGATCCGGACGTCGCACTTCGCGCCGAAAACAAAACCACAACACTAGCCCTGGAAGCATTATCTGAAGCCCTGGCAGCCGAAGAGTTAGCAACACTGTGGGCCACCGTGGACAGGGACGACGTGATACTCAACAAACGACCCAAGTCCACCCCATTTAAACCTGCAGACGAGATAGTCCAATTCCAGGTCCATCCAACGGATCCCACAAAGACATCATCCATTGGGAAACAGTTGAGCCCTGGGATGGATGCCGCACTACGAGATTTCTTACGCGAGAATTGGGACATTTTTGCCTGGCACCCTTCGGACATGCCAGGCATCCCACGCCGGCTGGCCGAACACAGCCTCAATATACTAAAGGGATACAAACCTGTCAAACAGACCCTACGGCGGTTTTCAGAACCCAAACGGCAAACCATGGGGGAAGAGCTAGCCAAGCTGCTTGAGGCCGGATTCATCAGAGATATTAAACATCCGGATTGGCTGGCGAATTTGGTAATGGTACCAAAAAAGGACAAATCTTGGCGCTTATGCGTCGACTTCAAAGACCTCAACAAGGCTTGCCCCAAGGATCCCTTTCCCCTCCCTCGCATCGATCAAATTATCGATGCCATAGCGGGACACAACTCGCTGTGTTTTCTCGACGCATACTCCGGATACCATCAAATAAAGATGGCAGAGTCTAACCAAGCTGCAACAGCTTTTATAACGCCATATGGCCCCTTTTGCTTCAACACTACGCCCTTTGGGCTCAAGAATGCCGGAGCAACATATCAACGCATGATTCAAACATGCCTGGAAAAACAAATCGGCAAAACAGTGGAAGCATACGTGGACGACGTGGTCATAAAAACTAGACACGTCGAAACCCTAATAGATGACTTGAGGCTCACATTCGATAACATCCAGACATACGACATCAAGTTGAATCCGGAAAAATGCGTTTTCGGTGTCCCCTCGGGGAAGCTGTCGGGCTTCATCGTTTCCAATAGAGGAATCGAAGCGAATCCAGCAAAAATCCAAGCTCTGTCATAGTTGGCTATACCAACAGACCTCAAGCACATCCAGAAGCTAGCTGGATGCGTGGCCGCTTTGAGCCGCTTTATATCCAGGCTAGGAGAGAAGGCATTGCCTCTTTACCGCCTCCTTCGGCGCACCGATCACTCGATGAGATAAAAACCTTATTGGCTAGTAATCCAGTCCTAACAGCGCCAAACATCGGTGAACCTATGCTATTATACATAGCTGCAACACATCAAGTGGTAAGCGCAGTGCTCGTTGTCGAACGAGAGGTGGACGAACACAAATTCCCACTCCAAAAGCCAGTTTATTACATATCCAAGGTCCTCGCCCCTTGCAAATCCCGATACCCACACTATCAAAAAATAGCATACGCGGTCTTCATGGCATCCCGGAAGCTAAGACACTACTTTCAAGACTGTTCGATTACCGTCGCCTCCGAAGTACCACTCAACGACATAATTAATAACCGCGACGCTACGGGCCGGATTGCTAAATGGGCTATCGAGCTCCTCCCGTTTGACATAATATACAAACCACGACGGGCCATTAAGTCGCAAGTACTAGCTGACTTCGTCACCGAATGGACAGTAGCCGAACTCCCTAAAGAGTACGGCGCGTACTCCAATTGGATCATGCACTTTGACGGCTCCAAAATGCTGGCCGGACTGGGAGCAGGGGTGGTCCTAACGTCTCCCACTGGGGACATGGTCCAGTATGTCCTACAAATATTATACACAGACTCCAACAATGCAGCCGAATATGAGGCTCTGTTGCATGGTCTTCGGATGGCGGTCTCTATGGGTATCCAACGCCTGGAAGTGCGCGGGGATTCGAACCTCACAATATCACAAATAAATGGAGACTTTGATGCCAAGGATCCAAAAATGGCGGCCTATTGTAATGCCGTCCTCAAAATGTCTGCTTGGTTCGAGGGGCTCGAATTCCACCATGTGGCTCGAGAAAACAATCAAGCGGCGGACGTCCTCGCCCGCATCGGCGCCAAACGCGATCCTGTCCCACCTAATATATTCCTGGAAAGGCTGTTCAAGCCATCTGTGGTATGGGAAGGGGAGTCCGACAATACCAGCACGGATCCGAATAAACCCCCAGACTGCGAACCATCAGACACAATCGGAGGCTCTGCCACCGACATAACTTATTCGGCCCATGAGATCATGGCCGTAATCGCCCCATGGACCAAGCCTTTCTTGGCGTACCTAAATAGGCAGGAGCTCCCCGAAGACCAAAATGAAGCACGCTGCATAGTTTGGCGCTCTAAAGCTTACAAAGTCCACGAAGGGGAACTCTACAAGAAAAGTGCGACCAGAGTGCTCCAAAGGTGCATCTCCAAAGAGGAAGGGCGGCAACTCCTGACTGAAATCCATGCCAGACTGGGCGGACACCACGCCGCAGCTCGAGCGCTAGTCAGCAAAGCCTTCCGCACAGGCTTCTATTGGCCGATGGCCCGAGCAGACGCGCAGGACCTTGTCCAACGTTGCGTCGGCTGCCAGCTCTTCGCCAATCAGAGTTATATGCCCCTTACCGCTCTCCAAACAATCCCCATAACTTGGCCCTTTGCGGTCTGGGGGCTGGATATGGTCGGACCTCTTAAAGGGGAAGCCATAAGTAAAAATACTTATTGGACATGGTGGACAAATTCACCAAATGGATCAAAGCCAAGCCAGTTAAAACGGCCGAATCCGGACCAGTAATAGACTTCTTATCCGGGGTTGTACACCGATACGGTGTCCCCCATAGCATCATCACTGATAATGGCTCAAATTTCACGGCCGATGAAGTGAAAACTTGGTGCGGCAAAATGGGCATTAAGCTCGACTACGCTTCCATCTACAACCCTCAAACAAACGGCCAGGTCGAACGGGCAAACAGTCTCATTATGAGCGGCATCAAACCCAGACTAGTGCGATCTTTAACAGAATCGGATACACACTGGGTAGAGGAGCTCGACTCCGTACTCTGGGGGCTGCGGACCACACCGAATCGAACCACAGGATATACACCATTTTTTATGGTGTATGACGCGGAAGCAGTACTACCCTGCAACATAATACATGATTCGCCACGCGTACGCATGTACGAAGAGAAGGAAGCCGAGTTAGATCGGCAGGATAACTTGGACGCCCTGGAGGAGGAACGTGATGTCGCAAAAGCCCGTTCCGCATTCTATTAGCAACAGGCTCGGCGATATCAAAGCAGAGAAGTGCGGGCCAAAACTTACAATATTGGCGAGCTCGTTCTATGCCTACCGGAGAAGAAGAAGGACAAACTCAAACCCAGATGGGAAGGTCACTTCGTCATCGACAAAGTTCTCAATGGAGAAGCGTACCGCCTATGTAATGCATCTGATAACAGACTCGAGCCGAACCCATGGAACGCGGCTAGACTCCGGAGATTCTACGCCTAACGCCAAACGCAGTGTTCGTCTCCTCACCCCTCCTTTTTAATTATGCTCCACCTCTGTTTCTCTCCTTTCTCGACCCTCTTTCTCTTCACACAAAGTGTTTAATACAGTGTGGAGTCCCGGATTATCCCGGCCGTACCATGTGTGCAAGCTGTATCTGGGGGCTTCCTATTCGGAAGCTAAAATAGTTACTTTAATGGCTTTTTGCCCATCACATATGCGTTCTTTTTCCATATGTGCCTTTTCTTCACCATTATATGCATCGATATGACTTAAGATTTGGCCAAGCTGGGTTGCCTGGCTCTTGTGTTTATGCCCTACGTTCCCGTTAATTCGGCTAGGGCATAAGGGGAGCACCACTGCGATTGTTACTGCCGGTTGAGCCGGATGTGTACCTCAGACTGGGTGAAGCTGAAAGCTAGTTTCCTTAAGAGAATATTCGATCGATGAACAAAGGATGTATTCGTTGGTTACAACAAAGAACCCCAGAAGCTTTGTATCCTGCACCATCGTGCGCATTCCGGACATGTGCATCGACACATGGATACCTAGGGAAAGGAACCCGTAACGGAACTATTCTCCCTGGAAGATGTTTCTTGCTATCCATGCAATATAACATAACTAGTTGGGTACTTGTCTGTTCAAGCACCTATGACCCCTACGCCTGGTCTCCACGCATACCCCGGTTTTTGTATAACCGAGCGGGTATTCGGAGACACCCCGGACTATAGGATCCGGGGGCTGAAGCGAAAAGGTCTGCCATGACATGATTTCAATCCGGCTAGAGGCTACTTATGCCAATTAAATTACACAGTCACTGAGACTGACTATATTGTTCCTCTATACCATCTAACAGGCTATCTAGCCTACAATCCTTCTGAGAATACTTAGCGGCTAATGCTACCTGGTCATATACCAGGCTCACGGGAATTTCTTTCCCATCGGGCCCCGTCGGTCCCACTTCAGCCATATGGTTCGGGTCCAGCTTGGTGTAGCGCGTATTCACCATTGCCCAGGCTTCTCTTGCTCCTTGCCGACAGGCGGATATCTTCCACAGATGGAGGCGCCGCCGGCCTCGTTGAAGCAGGTCCACAAGCTCCCCCATGCCATTCGGCAGAAGGCTTGATGGCCACAGGGCCTGAGCAACGCCATGCATCACCTGCCGGGCACGTTCGTGCATCTGCGACAGTTCTTGCAGCAAATCACCGACAGATGAGGGCATCTCCTCTTCAGGGCGAGCCGTTAACATTCCTGCAAGGAAAAATCTTTTTAATAAACTTCCTCGCTGAACTATTAAACAGTTCGTTTGAGCTCTTACCATAAATGTCGCGTCGAAGTTTTTGTTCTCCTTCACGGAGTCCGCCAGTTGTGCGCGGACGTCCTTTAATTCCACGTCTAGACGAATATTGGCATAACGAAGCTTGTTCTTCTCTTGCGTCACCTGCGTAAGGATGCGCTCGCCGGCCTTTAGTTGCCGTTGGAAATGCGAGTCGTCACCCACTGCGCCATGCGGATTCACCCTGAGATTGTCTACAAAATTTACTGTTAGACTAACCCCACCCGCCATTTATTAACTAGTACATCTATGTATAATAGAGCCAAATATTACCAGCGGGGGCCTTTTGGGATCCCTCTAAGTTGGCTAACGCATTAGATAATTGGGCCTTGCAGGCCTCCAGCTCCCGCGCCAATTGTTCATTCTTGTCCACAAGGACCTGCGGATATATTGATCCTTCAAACAGTTGTCCCAGCTATTCTAAGTCTCAAGGGCTACTGCTAGGCATACTTATCAAAATTTCTTACCCATATGTCTTTGGTATACTGGCTTGTTGCTTGGGCAAGCCCGCCTTGAGCGGCTCGGACATATGCGTCCGCCGAATTGAAGGCATTAAAAGCCTCTTCGGAAAAGATGTTGTGCCGGAGCATGGCCCTCTGGCGCCGATGATTCATGGTGCTCTCCACTTCGGAGTTCGTGGCTGAACACATATCCGCACCCTCCGTCGGGGAGCTATGCAGTGCTGGCCCTGTGTCCGCCTCCGCCCCGAAGCCGGTTCTGGAACCCGTCTGGTGGAGGCGCGGTTGGTGGGGTCTCCGGATATAGCCCGGTTATTCCTCTTCCTGCCAGACACAAAGGGCGGTGTCATATTTCAAATTCTATGACAGCAGGACAGGCTATGACTTTACCTCTGCAGCGGTGTGTCATCCCTCACTGCCTTCCTCTTGAGCCTGCCCGATCCTGACGCCCGTGGTGGACGAGTCCCTAGGGGCTCGGCCCCTCGCTCCGGCCGTCGTTTCTGCAAATAGAGCGACGCCTAAAGGGTAAATTATAATACCTGGGGAAAGTCCTCTTCAGAGGATAAGGTTTTTTAGATCAGCTTACACGCGACGCGGGGAGCAGTCCAGGGTAGTCGGCCGTAATGGCCACCAGGGCGCCATCCCAGCTCGCCTGATAAAATACCCCATTGACAAGGTCCACAGTAATATCCAGATCTACTTTGAGTCCCGGATCTAGGGCCCTTTCGGGGTCCTCTGGTTGTGGGGAGGGGCTAAAGATTCCTTCTACGGACCTCCTTAGTTCCTGCTCAAAAGCATTGATGCAAGTAATCTTAGCAGGACAATGCTAGAGTAAGTGAAGTAGGGAAAAGAATGGCAACTTACCCGCACTGGGGGGTTGTGCATGGAGAATCCGTCCCACGTTTTTATGCGAAGGAATTCCTCTTCTTCCCCTTTGTACAAATCGGACAATATCCTTGCCAAAGCGGCAACGGAGTCCGAACCCTTGCGACCGCAGTGGGTGGCATCGTCTTCCCCGTTGAAATGCCACATGGGCTTCCCCCGATATTGGAGCGGTTGCACTCCCCGCTTTATGCATATCGCCATGACCTCGACTATCGTCAGTCCGGACTTGGCCAACAACTTTATCCTGTTCATCAGGAGGTATATTTCCCTTGTGTCCTCTTCTTGAGGGCCCCGGGGACGCCAGCTTAGGCGTGCCCTCGGCGGGGCGTTGCTGAACTTGGGGAGACCCATCCGGACTGGATCCGGAAGGGGAACGTCATTTATATAGAACCACTCTGAAGGCCAGTGTTCTGGTGCCTTCTCGGGAGTGCCGGACAGGTATCCGGTCTCGGCAATGCGCCATACTTGGCCCCCGCCCACCTGATATAGGGACTCTCCCTGGGTGCGGGGGACAAGGCAGAACAACTTCCTCCATAATCCAAAGTGTGGTTCGCAGCCTAAAAATAGCTCGCAAAGCGCGACGTACCCCGCTATGTGCAGAATGGAGGCTGGGGTAAGATTGTGTAACTAGAGACCATAGAACTCCAGGAGCCCGCGGAGAAACGGGTGGATAGGAAACCCGACGCCCGTCAGCAGATGCGAGATGAGGCATATCCGCTCCACCGGAGATGGGTTAGGAGATTCCTCAACTTGTTCCCCTCTGTCGTAGGTGGCTATTCCAGCTCGGATGGGGACCATGAATGCCGGTGAGAGAAACCCTTGGGTTTGTAACTTCACCAAACGGCTGTGAGGAACTAAGCACTCTCCCCAATCCCCCGACATAGAGCGAGGAGGGCAAGCAGAAGAGTTGCGACGGCCGGCCATGTTGGAATGGCTTTTCGCGAAGCGCTCTGGGATGCTAGCTCAAGGGAGGAGAGTGAGGTTTGGATCTGAGAATCCATGTCCCTTCAAATAGAGGGTTGGCTCGGAGGAGTGAGGGTGGCAAATGCAAAAATACCTTGACTCCTCGCATTCGGTCGACACGTGGAGATGGTCATTACTAAGGCACTGAAGCCGAGGAGCACAACATTGATTGGAGACCGGACACTATTTGTCGTAACAGGTACTTTGGAGTATTCGGAGAAGGAACCCGCCTTGCAATGCCGAAGACAATACTGTGTGCCGGACTCATCATCATTGAAGCCTGGTTCAGGGGCTACTGAGGGAGTCCCGGATAAGGGGGTGTCCGGACAGCCGGACTGTGTACAACATCCGGACTATTGAAGCGTGAAGATACAAGACTCAAGACTTCGGTCCATGTCCGGATGAGACTTTCCTTGGCGTGGAAGGCAAGCTTGGCGATCCGGATATTATGTTTCCTTCCTTGTAACCGACTCCATGTAAACCCTAGCCCTCTCCGGTGCCTATATAAACCGGAGAGGTTGGTCCTTAGAAGGCCGATCACAATTACAATCATACCATCATAGGCTAGCTCCTAGGGTTTAGCTTCTACGATCTCGTGGTAGATCTACTCTTGTACTACCCATATCATCAATATTAATCAAGCAGGAAGTATGGTTTTACCTCCATCGAGAGGGCCCGAACCTGGGTAAACATCTGTGTCCCTTACTTCTTGTTACCATCAGCCTTGACGCACAGATCGGGACCCCCTACCCGAGATGCGCCGGTTTTGACACCAACACCAAGCTTGATGACTGGTTCAGATTCCCCGCCCTAGATCAGCTCGAGGAGCTCACTTTCGATGATGGGCATATGTCCTCACTGGAAATGTCCGCGCTCCGCCTCGTGCCCACGCCGCGCGTCGCCAAGTTCAGGAACTGCCATCCCCCCTTAATGACGTGCCCGCTCTTATTCTACCACGACAGAAGCACCTTGAGCTCGTAGCCGTCTGCCTCTCAAACAGTGCATGGAGTACCTGCTCCGTGGTTCTACTGCACTCGAGTACCTTCGTCTTTAGGCAATCAACGGGTTGAGTACATTCCACATCACCTCCATGATTCTCCGGACTATTTATGTGTGTTGCCGGTTCGGCAGGAAGACATCACAAGATGTGTACCGTGGTATGGTCACTAAGGACACACCTGCACTTGAGAGATTACTTGTACTTGATCAAGTAGGTCCAACAAGAATCAATGTCATTTCTGCGCCGAAATTGACAGTGCTGGGCTACTCGTCTAACAAATACTCCGAACTTGTTATTGGATCCACACCCATTCAGGTACAACAGCCGCCTTCTACCTCTCCTTCTACAAATTAACATTATTTCTAATTTTGAAGATATTCGTTCGTCTGTCATTCACAAAATGATTCTAACAATCCTAACTGCGAAACTGCGCACAGTGAAGGTCTTGGCACTAGAATCTATTGGCCCCAACTTGGAGAAAGTTGTCACTTTCCGGAGATGCTTTCCGTGCCTAGAGAAGTTATATATCAAGGTGATGATCCTTTCCTGTTAAATGTTGACCATAAGGGAGTTCAATTTGTTACACCTTTTTCCAAGTTTACAATGACAATGTGTTAGAATTTTTTAAGGATTCTTTTGGAGGATTTCAGTACATACATGTCTCCTTTTCCAAGTTTACAATGACAATGCTTGATCCACATGGTTACAATCCATATGCATTTCTCCTTGGATTCATCTGTACTAGTTTTCTTAGGGAACTTTTCATCCACTCCAACATCTTGTGAAGATCGAAGATGGCATGTTAATGCCCATGTTAATCATGTCAGATCAAACAAGGCATGTTAGTGCATTTTACAAATCCTGCAAGCCAAATAGGCCTCTAGTAGTATTCAAAACTGCATCTAGGCACTAACACATTTTCTTCCTTTGCAAATAAGATTAGGCCCAGTGCTGGATAATGTGATACAATATAACAATCACGTCGAATGCCTAGATCTACATCTCTCAGAAATTACTTTGAACTTCTACCGAGGGACCTTATGGGAGATTATATTCGCCAGGATCTTTGTTGTCAGAGCAAGGGTGCTAAAGGTAATGAGGTTTGCCCAACATTTATTTCAGAAAAATGAATGGTTTGTTGATCAGCGGCCGCGCCTGCGGCAGAATGGAATAGGCTCCAAAAATATTGAATTTAATTTTGCAACTTCAGATGACAGAGTAATCGGAACTCATCGTGTCAACCCCATACATGACTTCTCAGTGGCTGACCCCTTTGGAAAAGTTGTGAGGTTTCGAAACCAGACTTAGAGTGGTAGTATTAGTTTGAACCTCTCTGATATCCATATTCAGCGCGAGCGTTTGCATCCGATGAGCTGAATTTCATTTCTAATATTAGTTTGAACCTTGTAATCTTCGAATTTGAGCCATATAACTCTGGAATTTGAACCTTGTAATATTTCAAGCCTTTGTGGTACAATCGTTGAAATGGCATCGTATGAGACTCGTATATTGGTAGCACTATTTTGACCTTAATATGCAATGGTCTTAGATTTGATTTTATTAACCATTCTCGAATCTGTTTACCTTGTCGATCTGACAGCACAAGATCTGTATAGCTAACTCGACTGCGATCTTAGACATTATTGCACACAGTTGGTTTCTTCCACCATGTGCCCTGTAGAGCACAGAATTAATTATCGCACTTGAGTGTCCATCATCATGCTTATGTGTAACTTTGACCTCATCACCCATGGGTAAACTTACGGCCGAAGTCATTCCACACACTTTTTCTACAAAGCTTTTTGCCAATAAATGCCCATGATTTGTCCCTCTTCTAGCCGATGTGTGGCAAACCAAGCCGGGCGGGAAGCTTGCAAGGTAAACTACGTGGTAGCGCGGGAATAGGCTCACCGAAGATACATTTGGCGCCTCTTTGAGCCCACGCGTGGTCAAACTGCAGTGCGGTGTTGTCAAGCATGCACTGGAATCCTCACTACGGTGCGGTGTTGTCAAGCGTGCACTAGAATCCTCCGCTATGAATGCCGTGACAAGACATGACTATAACATGTTGGCTGGCCCCCATCGATCAGACTGGGACGTCAGGAGCCCGACCATGACTGGATATTGCAATGAAGTAAGGAAATTGGAAAATAAATTTGAAGGATTAGAGCTCCACCATATACCCCGAACCAAGAATCAAGAAGGTGATGATCTAACGAAGATCGGTTCCACTCAGAAGCCTATTGCCAGTAATGTGTTCTTGGAGCATCTCCACTCTCTGTCAGTACAAGAAGATCCCTTCACAGAGGAGCCCCCGCAACCTATAAGCGCTTCCAATCCGACTGAAGTTGAAATACCAGTAGTGGTTGATTTGATCATGGAAGTCCTAGTGGTCTTACATTGCATATCTGCTTAGGCAGGAGCTTCCAGAGGGTGAAGATGAGGCATGACAGATCGTCCGCACATCCAAAGCCTTCACAGTGATCAGAGGGCAACTTTTCAGAGAAAGTGTTACTAGCGTAGCTGAGTGGTGCATCTCTCTAGAAGAGGGTCGACTGATCTTGGATGAGATCCACTCGGGGACCTGCGGTCACCAAGCGTCCTCTCGGATTATTGTGGCCAAAGCATACCGAGCAGGATTGTACTGGCCGCGGGCCAATGAGATGGCAAAGGAGATAGTCGACAAGTGCGAAGGCTACCAGTTTTACTCAAACATGTCTCACAAACCTGCGTCTGCCTTGAACATCATTCCACTCGTCTGGCCATTTGTTGTATGGGTTTGGACATGCTTGGGCCTCTAAGGACCGGCAGGAGCGGTTTCACTCATCTTCTCGTAGCAGTCGACAAGTTCACCAAATGGATTGAAGCTAAACCTATCAAGAATCTTGATTTAAGCATGGCCATAAGTTTCATTAGAGAGTTGATATTCCAATATGGAGTTCCGTACAACATCATCAAGGATAACAACTCAAACTTTGATTCTAACAAGTTCAGAGCGTTTTGTGCTTCCCAAGGTACTCGGGTCAACTACGCATTCCTCGCCCACCCGTAGTCGAATGGGCAAGCCGAAAGAGCGAATGGATTAATCCTGCAAGGGCTGAAACCCCGTTTAATGCGCGACCTCAAGCATGCAGGTGGAGCTTGGGTGACTGAGTTGCCATCTATTCTATGGGGGTTGAGAATGACTCCTAATCGGTCGACTGATCGAACCCCTTTTTTCATTGTGTATGGAGCTTAAGCCGGGCTTCCGAGCGATATACTGCACAACGCTCCCCGAGTGGAACTCTTCTCAAAAGCCGAGGAAGAATAAGCACGCCAAGACGTTGTTGATCTTCTGGATGAGTAGCGAGAGATGGATTTCATCTGGTCGACCATCTATCAACTTGACATGCGTCGATTTCACGCCCGAAATGTTAGATGTCGAGCATTTCAAGAAGGAGATCTTGTACTTCGAGTGGATCAGCAATGGCCTCATAAGCTCGCCCCTCCTTGGGAAGGACCCTTCATCGTCACCAAGGTTCTCCACAACGGGGCATATCACCTGTACAACATAGCCAAGAAGAAGGATGAGCCGCGCGCGTGGAACGTGGATCTGCTCCATTGCTTTTATACCTGAACACTCGACTATCACGATGTAATAAGAATACTTTCAGTATGATTGTCAAAGTCAAGATTTCCGCAGTATCCTAATGACTGCTTTCGAATAAGCATGTGTTCAAATCCCCCAGTGGGTGGCTTAGCCGTGAACCCGATTCACCTAAGTTTCAAAAACATTCCGAGTGTAGAGCAATCCTCTCACTCGGGGGCTTAGCTGTGATCCCATACTCGCCTAAGTTTCAAAAACACTCTGAGTAAGAGCAATCCTCTCACTCGGGGGCTTAGCTGCGAACCTGATTCGCCTAAGTTTCAAAAACGCTCGGAGTGAAGAGC